>NC_064640.1:34405232-34708263 GCF_023864345.2 Schistocerca serialis cubense
CTGCTGGCTGTCCCATCATGCAATATACACTGAGATATAATTATTCAGTTTCATAAAATGAATATGTTATATAGTGACCCTGGTGAATCTAAAAGGAAACTCAATTCAACATGAAAAGTATAAATGCACCATTTCTTTGGACGATTTTGAACTCACAAAAAACTGCGATAGGTAATTATATAGGAGTCCGAGCCCAGACTCCTACAGTCGTCAGGAGAAAGCCAGGTGGAATGTGGTGATGAGGAACAAGCTACACTCGACGGCACCAAGAAAACAACAGTGATAATAACATATTTATTAAGCAGCAATACAGGATGGTCTTCCAGAGTGCTGCGCCACAGCCAGGCCGGCAGAGCAACAGCCTTGTCAGCAGAAAAGGGCCGGTATGTGCTCGACTTGTGGTTCCTCCAGCACAGCGAAATGTTAGGTGGCTGGGGTTATATCATGGGGTAGCCATTGACCCATGGACGCTAGCGGCCTCAAGCCCTACTTATCGATCTCCAAAGTGCTGTCGTTGACGTCGAAGGTCAGCACTCAGTAGTCACACCCCAGCTCCACCCGAAGTGCGTGCTGACTGACAGGAATCGGATATCAGCCCCCGTTTAGAAGACAGGAGCTGGCAGCATCGGTATCAGCCTCAGGAACGAGGTGAGGAGCAGCAGCAGTGGCTCTCTGTCTCGAAGGCAGATGAGGGACAACGTTATGGTCACGCAGGTGAAGCCTCCAATAGGCCTGTAGGGTGATGACGGCCTGCACGACCAATTGGAGTTGCCACGGATCTTGGCATTGCTGCTGGCAGCAGCAGCGTCCTTCCACCCGGACTCGTGGCTCGATAGACGATCGAAAACAGCTAGCCGTGCCGATTGTGGACCTCCATGGCCTCCCCTCTCACTGAATAGCTACAACTGACACACTGGCTGAGACTACACACTGGGCAGTCACCAATCCACACTCAGCAATCAGACATTTGGTAAGAAGTGTCGGGGATTTATGTTGGCACTTCCTAGGCCGCTCTGCGGAGGTGGAGATTACTATCACCCCATATGTCGTGGTTTCCCTTGCGGCTCTCCTAGTGACTTCAGTCTTTCGCAAATTCAACATTCAGAGGCTGTTTTCTGCTGATCTGGCACCTAAATACTTAATGTTGTATTGTACCTAGGTCCTTTTACAACACTTGTGTTTTCGGTCGTTCCACTATCGTGCAATAGTTTCTGTGTCTGCCACAACACGCTCAGTATTTCGCCCTAGCTGGCAGTCTCCTGGTCATTGACACAGGCGGTTTGGCTTGTGGAAACTGCCGAGGTAGAACTTGGACGAATTTTTGTTGCGCGCCTGCAGAGCAACATCTCCCTCTTTCTTCAGAGATTTCGTCTCGAGTTTTTCAGTTTGGAGTACCCAAATAATCTCATCCTAGATATTTTTCACCAGTAGTTACACTTAAGTTATTCAACAACATACATGCAATTTACATTATTTTCAGTGGTTGATTCATCGAATCGTTTATGCAGGCCTTTGCAGAAGTCATTTCTTACACACTAACACTGTTTCTCATATACTTATTGGCCCATCTATTAGTTTACACTTAATTTCCTTACCAATAAACGAGTATTAGGTGCACAGATAAGTTTGAGCGTTGTACTGACATCCGTTTAAAACAGAAGTAGATTACACAATTGAAATCAGAATCACTACAGTGGTGGTAAATGTCAAGCGTAAAGTCGTGATACTACGATGTTGTGTATCGTGGTATTCCTGTAGGTGCTGGAGCATTTGTTGCGTTTATATCTCTCTCTTTGTGGCACTACTAGTTCGTCTAGTGAGCGTACAGTGTCTGGATGCAGAATAGAATTTTGGAAGGTTAGGTTATAGGTAGTAGCACCTCCAGTAGCATCTCGTGCCAGTTGCTTCCCCTTAAGTGTGTTCGTATCAGTGATCGTAGCTGGAAGACGAAATTATCGCACCAGCTAAGTCACAAGTCGTACCGTTTATTAATGTTCCGCTATCCCGTCGTTCTACTCTGTTCATGCTTCTAGGTTTCCCGTATTGGTAACAGTTCACTATCGCTACTTCTGGTGAAAAAGTTGAGTAGACCAGTGGATGCCTACTCCCTCGAAATGTGGACATGGTGTTAACACTTCCCTTTGACATTCAGTTGCTTCGGATTTTTCCAGGTATAACTGGGCCTCACATACATGTACGTCAGTTTATATCATCACACTTGGGCGTGTAGTAACACTTTCCCTCTGACATCTCTGTAGGTCTTCCAACGGCTTTGGAGCGTAGGTATCTCTTTGCTCTGAAATTAGTAATACATCTTTGGTCCGTACCTGTACAAATTTCCCCCATTTCCCCGCAATTCCCCATTTGACTCGATAGAGGTGTATCGTAAAACGTTAATACAATGCATTGACTCCCGCTATTTGGAATCGTATTAACACATGTAACACTTCTCCATCGGAACTCATTTCAAAGACAGACATGTGATAGAACAGTGCCAAATTTCCTTCGGTTTGCTCTGCTATTTTCTGTAATTCTGCTATAAATCAATTTTGCACTTTGTGTAGGCCGGTTAGGAACTGGTGTGATAGCAATAATGTAGAACTAACCTGCCTCTGGATGATATGAGACACTGCTTCTTGCAGCGTACTTACTCCAGTCTTTGCTTCATTCAGACTATCTGTTAGTTCTCGTAGCAACCTGGCTACGGTCACTCTCCCAGCCAATGCGTTAATTCGCTTTTGCACTCTTTGTATCTCACGTATTCATAGCTAGTTCAGCAGGTAATTCTTTCACTATCCTGGTGTTGTTCAGCTCATGCTGTTGTAGGTTTGACAACTATGTGGTATGCCATTTCACTCTAGATCTAGTAGCCTTTGCTACTTCTTGTATTCACCTCACAATCTCGTCCAGATTCCTGATGTCTTAGCTGTTGGCTGTACCAAACACGGTTTTTAATCAGTTTCCGAGCGGCGTCTAAGCAGCCCCTCTTCTTACTCACCTAGGTTCGTGGTACCACAATCCATCATCTGCATCAGTTGTTCCCTTAGTTTGTCATATGAGAGTTTTAAACCTTGAACTCTCCTTATACTTCCGTTAAAATTCCCTAGTTCTGTGCTTCTTGATGCAGTTCCCCAAACGCACCACTCAATCTATTGCACTTCTTTCCTAATCTTCCATGCGTTGAAAGTAAGTCGAAGCAACCATCGTTGATTTGTCAGCAGAACGTCCGGTTGCCTGCAGAACTGTAATCCAGACTCTAGAGGCTGTAACGAAGTTGTTACTCTCCTCCAGGCGAGGTGCAACGTCACTATTAGCACAAAACTCTTCTGGGCCCTGTATTATAGTATGTGACTTGAGAGAAAGCAGCCTGTATCACTATCTCCCCTTCCCTCAAGAAGGCCAGACTACCTGGATAAAACTATACCCCTATACGTAAAAAGAAAACTGTGTCGATCCCTCAATAATGAAAAACAGAAAAACGCTTTATAACATGCTACAAATAGAGCAAAATAAAGTGATATGCACAAGAAAAAACGAAGAGCAATATAGGCAAGCAACAGTTTCAAATCTTATCTATCGACATGGGCTAAGAGCGTGAGGCATTGTACTCTTACTGTGCTTTACATTATGTACTGTAGATGGTGCTGGTATCTGTGGCAGTGCATGAACAGCTCCCTTAAAAGGTTTAATATCCCACATGAGTAATAAAAATCTTCGTTGGCATCTTTATCTTAAAATTGACAGGTGATGCAATTTCCACTACTTGGTATGGTCCATGATATCGCGTCAGGAATATCTTTGTTTTGCCTTTTGCTGAATATGGATTCATTACTAATTCCCATTGACTAATCCTGAATTGCGGTAACTTCCCTACGTGTTGTCCTATCTGCTTTTGTCGTTCTAAGGCTTTCGTATTTTCGCGTTTTTGTTGTTGCCAAACGTCACATAATTTATTAGCAAACTTTCTTACTGATTCGATGTCGGATCTAAGCTTAAGTTTAATCACTTTGAAAGGTGAACGCATTTTCACGCATATATTATTTCGCAAGGTGAATGGCCAGTAACAGTATGGACTTTAGAATTGTAGGAAACAATTACAGAATTTAAATATATATCCAAATTTCCATAATTACTGCCAACATAATAGCTCAATATCTGCAAAGTCGTGTGATGAACTCTCTCTGTTCTTCCATTGGCTTGAGGGGGGACGGGGCTTGTTCACAGCTTGTGATGTCGGAGCAATCGCCACAATTTCTCCATGAGATGTAAGGTGAAATGGGTACCCTGGTCTACAATTAAAGTGTCCAGAACGTCAAATGTGAGCAATCTATTATGTACTAACGCTTAAGCAGCTGTACTCACATTTTGGTAGGGAATTACTACAAACGAAGTGCAGTATAGGCAAACAACAATGGTTAATTGCATCAGTGAATTTATTTCCTGCTAGTGTCTTATTAAAAGGGCCTAAAATGTTAAATCCAAGCATTTCAAACGGTTTAGATGCTTCCAGTGGATGTTCTAACAGCATTGGTCAGTGTCTAAGATCAGCTCATTGTGCACCAAATTTTGGTAATTTTTCTATCAGTCGCTCTTCGCCTCCCATGGCTTGACAACATATGATCATGTGCTTGTGCCAAGGTTTCGTTGTGGAAAACTGCAGGTACTATCACTTGCAGTCTGCCCATTGTTAGTCTTAACAGCAAGCTGTTGTGCTTCATAAACTAAGGTTGTGACTTGAGTTGTTGATATTCAGCAGCAGTTGCTTGAGCCTTTCTTCATGCAGCAAAGTTCCTACCCATTGTCGGTAGAACTGCAATTTTTCTACTCAAACTGTCGCTGTTAGCATGCCTTTTCTCCTGTATTACCTCGTAATCAAATTCACTCAAATGGAGTGCTAACCTTGTTAAACTGCTGCAAGGATCACTAAACCCTAATAACCACTTGAGAGCATTGTGAATCATCACTGCTTTCAACTTTTGGCAGTGTAAATAACAGCAGAAGTATGTAATACCATAGGTTACTGCTAACACCTCCTTGTCGACAGTGGAATAACTTTGCTCTGCTTAGTTCGACTTTTGGGATGCTATTTTCTACCCTGGGACAACCGAAAGACCCTTATTTCTTGCACCACAAAACAGAATATATTCTTTTCCAAAATTTGGGGATATGAAAACTGGGTCCAAGTGCTCGCTTTAAAGGGTCGAATACCATTTAATGTTCAGCAGACCATTCAAATGTTGTTCCTCTTCGTAATAAATGGTTCAAATGTCTGGTAATTCCAGCAAAGTCCTTTACGAATCTATGACAATATTTACAGAAACTGATGCAACGCTGCAAGTGTTTAACTGTCATTGGTGACGAAAAATTCTGAACTGCTGAGACCAAGAGCGAATCTGTTCTCACATCTTCCTTGTTAATTGCATGCCCATTATACTTTACTTCTGCTGCTGTAAAATGACATTTAACAATGCTTGGAATTAGTCATGCTGTTCTCAGTCTTTTGAATGCCTCCTCCAGCTATCGTAGATGCTCGTCCACGTACTACGAAAGCACTACAATGTCATCAAGATAGGTCATACAATGTTTTGGTTACAATCCTCTAAGTACACCATCAATAATCTCTGAATAGTGATGGGAGCATTCCTGAGCCGAAATGTCATTCAACGATATTGAAAATGATCCCCCAGAATGGAAAAGGCTGTCTTTGGTCGATCCCTTGGCGCTACTTCTAGTTGATGATATCCACTCTAAAGAAATAGTTTCCCTGACCCAAGTTGTCGAGAGTCTATGTTATGTTTGGTGTCAGATACCCATTGGTGATCGTTCGTGCATTAACTCTTGCATGGTATCAGCACTGGAAAAACATATTGTGTCCGTGGGGTCATTTTTGACCCCAAAGTGATTCAAGCAAGTTTATGGCGATAAAATTTGAAATATTTCGTCAAAAATAATTATAATTTATTGAGAAACATATGCACGATGTTGATATTACAACTGCATCGTTTCTTAATATATAATTAAGTTACATGTAAGTTGTAAATATTTACTTCATTTGATTTAAATATGAAAACATATTTTGCTTAGTTTGTCTAGTTCCAAAAATTATGTTAACACAAAATATTCGTAACTCACACACCCCGTAACAATACTGCAATTTATTAACATTATGTGTAATATCACTTACATGGAATTTTATTAGAAATACACTCCTACTCGCTCTTTGTGTCATAGACTAACAATCATTACACAGCACACTTATACTAGCATGTTCTTTACAGACAAACTTGTGACACCCATCAAATCGGTGATTCACTTTCTTGTCCTTTGACCTTGGGCAGGAATCATACCATTTTCTTTTCACAATTAGAACAACGGCTCCTTGGTTATCGTGTTGTTTCTCCTTCGGAAGATATTTGAAGCCTGGAGATATTATTGCTGAACGAATGCGTTGTGTTCTGCAGTAGGGTGAAAGGATTCGTCGTTCAATGTGAGGTTGGACTAGTTCTTTTCCTAGTTCCGAGAGGAATTCTCTTCTTGCGTTTTTACTTCTCATATCATGTAAAAATTTACCATACAGAACGTAAGCATTGAGGCAAGCTAAATCTAGTCTATCAAAATATACAGCAAGTGGCCACCTTCTTGTCCCACGTTTCACTAAATAATGTTTAGCCATCTTATCAAATGTATCAACTTCTGACTTTGCTGAGTTGTAGAAAATTATTATTTCTGGTTTTTTGGTGCTCATGCTCACTTACATCAAATGTTTGGTGTAGAGTAGACAACAAAATGACTGATTTATTTTGTGTAGGAACATACAAAGCTGAAACATTATTCGGTGCATACCCAAAAGTGCACGATAATGGATGCTTCTGTTTTTATGGCGACATTTCTTTTGGTATCTCTTTTCGGTTGGTCTGAGGAGTTCCCACAGATGTCAATTTATTAGCAAGAAGTTCTTGTACCAAATTAAAATCTGTAAAAAAGTTGTCAGTGGTAATTTTCCTACCACTTCCCTTCAGATGATCAACTAAATCACGTACCAATCGTTTCCCTTGATTTATTTTCCTTCCTTCAGCAATTTTTCCGCATGCACTTGTGCATTTATGACATAATTGGTCTCACAATCTACAGAAACCCAATCTTTTATCCCGTACTTTCCAGGCTTCGAAGAAATTACACCTTGTATGGACACCGTCCCCTCAAAGTACACAGACGCTCATTAACTGTAATATTATATCCAGGGACATAAGATGAAATGCATGCTTCAACGAACATTTCAAACACAGCCGTTATAGGTTCAGCTTTTGATCCCGGTGCAGCTTTTCTTTCTTTCCTTGCAAGTTTATCATCGAACCGCAGGTACATCAAAATATCACGAATCTCGAAAACCTCATTGTTGCTTGAAAAATAAATAAGCCATGCTCTTCTGACCAAAATTCACTCAAAGGCTTCCCACTTGCCTTATGCAACCCAGCTGTTATTAGCAGAGGAAATAATGCCTGCAGCTCTGTAGAATCAATTTCAATCCAGCGTTCAAGAGTTGGATAGAGAATTTTACTATATTTGGCACGATTATTGTGATGCATTACTATTTCACTCTGCACGTGATTGGTGATAAAAAGTCTGAAACAATCTGCCACTATCTGTAATTGTGGTCTAAGGTGACGTGGAATATGCCCAGTTTCACATATTACATTCCTTGAAACATGCTTGCGCACATCAGGTGATACTGAGTTATATGTTATCTATCCACGCAAAAGTGGATGCACTCGTTACCTCAATACCACTATAATCTTCTTCAGTCACTCATATCCACTTCATCTCCGGCCTGTATACCTTCCTCTATAATATCTCTATCAGCATCACTGTCATCCTCGTTTTTAGAAATTGATTCATAATCACTATCACTCTTCTGCAAATCTGCCAAAGCCTGCTCGAGACTGTAGCCCCTTGAGAAACGTGTATCACCATCCACGACGAATAAACTATAACACCATGTCTTCCATCCACAAAACTCAATTCCAAAACGTCTATTGGTCATAACAATGCAAGTGAATGTATTTTCTATTTATTGTTCACAACAATGTACAAATCAATGTCAGTTTATAAGGTGCATTGTTGCCAAGATTTATTTTCATAACAAAACTTATATATAACACTGGAAATCTCATATTGCATACCTGGGGTATTTTCTGACCCCACTGCAAAAAATTCAAATTGTTGTACTGCAAACTGTGATCTAATCATATTTTACCCAGTTACAGTAAAAAAGTCTGTGAATAGCATATCTGAAGGATGAGTAGTCTACACCCACATTAAAACTCTTTGTTTGTAGTTAAATCAGCCTTGGGGTCTAAAACGATCCCACACAGCAGTAGCCGGCCACGACACAAGCAGCAACAGGGAAGTAACCGATTTTGTACCTATTACGAGTTCCCAACCACCATCGAATTTTATAATGTGACTTGTGTGCTTTAATAGTTTAGTTTCTTGTGTTTCTGAGTGTTTATTTAATATGTAATAGCAGCAGTTCTCGCATATCGTTTACATCGGAAAGTAAATCGATTTTGTGCCTTATTGCGAGTTCCTAATCAGGGGCGAATTATTTGGTTTCACCTGAGTGCTTCGGGAGTTAGGCTTTGGAATCTCTGCGTGTTAATCTGATTTATTAGACACAGTTCCTGCGTTTTCGTCAGGATCTAAAGTAGAGTTGTGCAGCACTTGCCGATAGTCCGTTTATCTGCCTAGTTTAGTTTTCCACAGTCTATAGTATGGACAGGGAATGCTATTGTTGTATGCGGATGCGAGCTGAGTTGGTGTCACTTCGCTCTCAGCTTCAGGCTGTGATGGCTTCGGTTACATTGCTTGAGGCTGCAGTGGATGGGAATCACTACTGTGAGCCGGCCTTGGGGATCCAACGGACGTCCAGCACGGCCGAGTCCTCTGATCAGTCCTCACCGGTGGACAGCCCAGTTACTGCTCGCACTGAGGCTGATCCCTCAACTGCAGTCGAGTGGGAGGTAAGCCAGATGCTACCGCTTGTCCTGTTTCAGAGGAAACCACTCAGCCTGCAAGATCCGCGCAATCAGAGAGGTTGGGATTATTGATAATTGGGAGCTCCAACGTAAGGCGTGTTATGGGCCCCTTAAGGATATGGCTACCAAGAAGGCAAAGAAAACTAATGTGCATTCCGTGTGCATACCGGGTGGAGTCATTGCAGATGTGAAACGAGTCCTCCCAGATGCCACGAAGAGGACAGGGTGCAGTCAACTGCAGGTGGTTGCTCACCTCGGGCCAATGATGTGTGTCACTTTGGATCAGAAGAGATTCTCTCTGCTCTGCCAGTCCTGCTTGCAAGATGAAAGGAGAGCTGACGATTTGCAGCATAGTCGACAGGACCGATTGCGGACCTCTGATACAGAGCCGAGTGGAGGGTCTGAATCAGAGGCTCAGACTGTTCTGCGACCGTGTAGGCTGCAGATTCCTCGACTTGCGACAAAGGGTGGTTGGGTTTCGGGTTGCACTGAAAAGATCAGGTGCCCACTATACATAGGAGGCGGCTACACGGATAGCAGGGGCTGTGTGGCGTGGACCAGGCGGGTTTTTAGGTTAGAGGGTATCGGGAAAACACAAGAGGGGCTTCAGCCACAAAGGGTGCAGGCCCAACATAGGAAGAGCGTAGATACAGGAACCATCGGTACAACAGTTGTAAACTGTTGTAGTTTTGTTGGGAATGTACCAGAGCTCCAAGTGCTAATAGAGATCACTGATGCTCAAATCGTTATAGGCACTTAAAGTGGCTAAAGCTGTAGATAAACACGGACGAAATTTTGGCGAAGAACCTAACGGTTTTTCGAATGGATAAGCTAGACACGGTCGGCGGTGGCGTGTTTGTTGCTGTTAGAAGTAGTTTATCTTGTCACGAAATTGAAGTAGATAGTTCCTGTGAGTTAGTGTGGGAAGATGTCATTGTTGGAAACCGGAATAAGATAATAATTGAATCCTTTTACCGACTTCCCAATTCAGATGATACAGTTGCTGTAACGTTCAAAGAAAACTTGAATTTGATTTCAAACATGTAACCGACTCATACGATTATAGTTGGTGGTGACTTCAATTTACCCTCGATATTTTGGAGAAGTTATATGTTTAATTCCGAAGGTGCGTATAAAACATCATCCGAAATTATGCTAAACGCATTCTCTGAAAGCCGGCCTCAGTGGCCGGCGGTTCTAGGCGCTTCAGTCTGGAACCGCACGACCGCTACCCCGCAGGTTCGAATCCTGCCCTGGGCAAGGATGTGTGTGATGTAATTAGGTTAGTTAAGTATAAGTAGTTCTAAGTTCTAGGGGCTGATGACCTCAGATGTGGTTTACGTAGTTCTAAGTTCTAGGGGTCTGATGACCTCAGATTTTAAGTCCCATAGTGCTCACAGCCATTTGAGCCATTCTCTGAAAATTATATCGAGCAGTTAGTTCATGAGCCCACGCGAATAGTAAACGGTTATGAAAACACACTTGACCTATTAGCAAAAAATAATCCTGAGTTAATAACGAGCATCCAAATGGATACAGGGATTAGTCAGCACGGTGTTGTCGTAGCGATATTGAATATTGTAACCCCAAAATCCTCCAAAAATAGACGAAAAATATACCCATTCAAGAATGCAGATAAAAAGTCACTTGACGCCTTCCTGACAGACAATCTTCACTCCTCCGAAATTAATGATATTAGTGTAGTCCAGATGTGGCTTGAATTCAGAGAAATAGAATCGGCAGAAGTTCAAAGATTTATAGCAAATAAATTAACAAACGACGAAGCTGGTCTTTCTTGATACAGAAAACAGGTCAGAACCCTGTTGCAGAAACAATGAAACAAACATGCGAAATTTAACACACACACAAAATCCCCAAGATTGGCGATCTTTTACAGAAGCTCGAAATTTAGCGCAGACTTCAATGCGAAATGCTTATAACAGTTTCCACAACGGAACTTTGTCTCGAAACCGGGCAGAAAATCCAAAGAGATTCTTGTCGTATGTGAACTATGTTAGCGGCAGGAAACAATCAATGCCTTCTTCGTGCGATAGCAATGAAGATACTATGTTAGACAGTGCTGCCAAAGCAGAGTTATTAAACACAGCCTTCCGAAAGGCCTTTATAAAAGAAGACGAAGTAAATATTCCAGAATTCGAATCAAAAACAGCTACCAACCGAGAGGTAAATATCTGTGGAGTAGTGAGGCAACCTAAATCACTTAATAAAAGCAAGTCTTCAGGTCCAGGCTGTATACCAATTAGGTTCCTTTCAGAGGATGCTGATGCATTAGCTCCATACTTGACAATCATAGACAAACGTGCGCTCAACGAAAGATTCGTACCCTGATACTGGAAAGTTGCACAGGTCACACCAATATTGAAGAAAGGTAGTAGGAGTAAGTAGGGGGAGTAGGCGGGTGTGGCTCCACTCTCCTTTGTTGCAGGATGGCAACGATGACATCATCCAAGATGGCGGCCTGTAGACTTGGCAGCAGCGCATGGCGTCATTCAAGATGGCGGATTTTGGCGGGAAGATACGTCAGTTGGGCTACCTCCACAAACCTAAAGTCCTTCCCCTCCCCTTCACCAGAAAATTGTGTGAATTCCATCGGGACAATGCAACACATCTCTACTAACCTAAGAAAATTGTGGGATGAAGATAGGTCACTTGGGCTACCTCCACTAATCTAAGTCACCTGACCACCGCCTTTTCCTAGGAACTGGAGGGAAGTTTGATTTTGGCAGGAAAAGAAAGGGAAAATGGGCTACCTCAACTAACCTAAGTTACCCGTCCACCACCATTTCCTAGGAAATGGCGGTAAGAGTACTTGACGTGTGCTGGATGTAAGTCTTTATTTTGCATACACTGTTTATTTAAACAATTAGAGGCAGTACCACCATCAAATGTAGTCGCCATGGAGTCCAGAATACAAACAACCTAGTACATAGTACTGCTACCAGAGGGCACTGTCACCCATTCCATAACATAATCCAAGAGGGCAGTCTGGAACAGGGGGGGGGGGGGGATGGTGGGTAACAGTGTGGTCGCCATGAGGTCCGGAGTCAAATACACCTAGTACACAGTACTGCCACCAGAGGGCTCTGTCATCCATTGCATGATGTAATCCAATATGGCTGTTTGGCATGGGGGGAAATGGTGGAAAACAGTGTGGTCACCATGGGTGGCACACAGACACCTCCCTCCAATAATTAAACAATTAAATATTATGAGTTTAGATTAACCAATGGAGAGGCAGAAAAAAATTGGAACAACTGAAATAGTGCATTGCATCACTGCTATTTGCAATTATTGCAACACTTGATGAGAGACCAAGAAAATGTCGAATGTTACACTTGATAGATAATAGCACTAGAACAGTAATAGACACCTGATTCAGTTTTCTGCACCTTAGTTAAAGTTCAACAGGGGAACAGGCTTTAAGTTCTCCCATAAATACAAATATGCATGTAGGTGCATTTAAGAACTGATTATGAAACAGACACCTATAACGTCAAGGCAGCCACACTCCATGTAAAGAGAAAATAATTAGCATGTTTACACATTGAGTAGAACATTATAATGAATAACAGGTAGTGCACCGTCCACAACCCGTTACGGCGACAGTTAACCTCCAATAAGTTCCTTTTTCCACAATATGACATTAAGTACAGCTCAATAGTAATACAAAAAATTTAGATTCCACCCGTACATACATAAATACACATACACACATAAGGACAATTAATAACTGGTGGAAAAACAATAGATTGGAAATTGACAAACCTATACTCAAAGGAGCCGCACTCCATGTAATCAGCCCAAAAATGGCCACTTAATGCCTACCTAGAGTAACAAATTAAGAATAGCATGCTTACAGGTTGACTAGTATAGAGGAATAAATAACAGATACACAGTTTCTGACGGCCGACAAACTGTATTGCCTATAGAGCAGTGATTAATTTAAAATAGCCACAACATACGCTAACCAGGTTAGTGGCATATTTAAAGACGTGTCGAGCAAGGACAAAGGTGAGACGGTAATCAAAATCAGCAGGATTCCCTTACATGGCAGACGTGCTAACACATTTGTTCATACCCCAGAATCAACTAGCGTAACATAAGTCATTGACACATTTCGGATAATATTTTGAAACAACATACTTAATTACCTTCGTTTAGCACAAGCCTTAATTAGTTAACACATTAGGCTCTGTTATTGAAGCCACGCAAATGAAATAGCAA
This sequence comes from Schistocerca serialis cubense, assembly GCF_023864345.2. Taxonomy (NCBI): domain Eukaryota; kingdom Metazoa; phylum Arthropoda; class Insecta; order Orthoptera; family Acrididae; genus Schistocerca; species Schistocerca serialis. Next base: position 34,418,513 of record NC_064640.1, read on the forward strand.
GTTATGGTCTACAATTCTACTTTCCCATTTAACACGTGCCGTGATGAGGAAAACGAAGAATCTAGCTAATTTATTGAAAGTCGCTACATGGAACCAGTATTTGACGTTGTGCTCAAAATCAATCGAAAAAAGTGAGAGTCAAGTCACACTCGCAAACACCACACGCAGAACACGAGCATAAGGTGAACATTAAATAAACTGCTCCTTGTTCAGTCATTTGCACACCGACGAAACAAATAATCATCGCCGAATCACTGTAGACGCCGGAATCTCAGCTGCTTGCAAATAACGCAAAACAATGGTCAAAATGTCTTACTTTAAGTCCGACGACATCTGTAGGACAGGAATTTAAATGAACTACCAGGCCTCATCCCCTTTGATCCATCTGTGACCAAGACAGTACCATTGGCTGCTATCACAGCCTTAACGATGCATCATACCTGACACAAGTCACGCCAAACATCAACAAAATGGCGTGGCCTTCTGTACGCTCCCAGACGTCCGCAATTACAGTTCCTCCTCCAGACCGACGCTCTCTCGCAAAAATGGCAGGCAGCCGGCCGCAGCAACACCACGGCGCCCTCTGGCTAGGGTAAGGAAACAACAGAGCATGAAATGGGAATTTCAAAAGGAACGCACTACAGACAAGGAGGAAACGCAGAGAACCAACTGTGACATTTCGTCACGATTCAACCTCCCCCATCAAAACCCCACACCAGGCGGTAACAACAGAATACCCAACTTGAGGCTTAATCAGATTTACATAAACCTTAAGCACTTTACCTGTATGAGAGTGTCTAAGCAAGAAGTTGATGGGACTTAATATCTTCTGTATACAATACGGACCAGTGAAGGGTGGTGCTAACTTCCCACCAGCCTGGGCCCGAAAGCGCTTTCCAAAATTACAGTTCTTAACAAAAACTGACTGTATCCCCAACCTTTCTCTGAAAGGAGCGTCGGCCTCGATTGTAACGGAGCGGCTCCCGACGATGAGTGCGATGAATATTGGCTCTAGCACTCTCCCAATTGTTCTTGATCGTGTGGGCGTCTATGACTTCAAGCAATAGATCGTTGATATGCCATAAATTGGTGAACGGAGAATTCAAAGGATACGGTAACATCAATGAGGCAGGGGCAGCCCTAGAATTCTCATTGAGGGCGGAATTAAAAGCAACGTTTAACTGTGGCAAAGGTTGATCCCACTTAGATGGAGAATGGGAATGATAAATAATAAGATAACAAGAGCCGCCTTCAAATTACGCTTATCCTGTCATGTGAAAGAAGGCTGCGGGTAATAAGGTGTAGTGGTGAAATGACGAACCCCGTTACTTAAACAAGCATTATCACTGACTAATGCTTTAGGTGGCCCAAATATCCCAAAAATTCTGGAGAGATGCTGGACAGTAAGGTTAGTTGTAACCCTCCGACTTGGGAGAAGCCAAAGAAAACGACTAAAAGCTTCGACAACCACAAATATATACTTATTCCTACAACATGTCCGGGGAAGGGGACCCACATAATCAACAAACAATTTGTCTATGGGATTTCTTCCTTTTCAGACTGCAAAAGCCCTGCCCGTAACCTATTATTAGGATTACTAATTTTGCAGAGTTAGCAGCTGTTTACCAACTTCCTAATATCCCGACTCATAGAGGGTCAAGTTAACTGTTGACTGACCTTGGCAATAGTTTTAGCAACCCCCAAGTGACCTCCCACAAGCGAATCATGGAAATAAGCAAAAGCCGGACGTACCAATCGTTGAGGGAGACAAATCTTAAACTGACAAGTCTTCCCAACACGCTTACACTAGATGCCTCTATTTATAACGTATTCAGGCATCTGCTTACCGGAAGAATAGCTTCCAAACGGCGCTCCATCTGAGGTCCTCGTCCTGCTTCTCCTTGATGTCGTTAAATAGTTCTGGGATCTCAGAGGGGACATTGGCCACAATAACTTTCTCAGAACGGAGGGGTTCCTGTTCCTTTTCAGAAACCATCCGACTACGGGCATCAGGGACCTGATTGTCAACGCCACGTATATGGCGAACTTTGAAAGAAAAGGCCGATTTTCGGAGCGCCCAGCGAGCCACCCAACCAGTTTTCCTAGGTCGGGCCAAAAGCCAGCTCAACGGCTGGTTGTCAGTCTCCAGTAAGAATTCCCGATGTTCTAGATAAAATTTGAACTTTTCAAGGGCATTCAAAACAGCTAAGGATTCACATTCATAAACTGAATACTTTACTTCTGCCTCAGACAAACACCTTGAGGCATAGGCAAACGGCGGCCTATCACCATTAATTCCTGCATAAGAACGGCGGCAATCCCACCTCTGGATGCATCGGTTTCGACAATAAAACTTTGACTATAGTCAGGAACAACAAGAACCGGAGGATAGATAAGAGCAGTTTAATTGCTTCGAAAGCTGCCTGATGACTCTCGCCCCATTGAAACACTTGGTTGTTGCCACGCAGACAGTTAAGGGGAGCGGCTAATTGAGCAAAATTAGGTACAAATTTACGAAATAATTGGCCATTCCAACAAATCTAGCAATCTCTGTCTTATTACGTGGCGGGCGAAAACGCCTTAGCTGATAGTACGCTCCTGATCGATCCTAATGCCATCAGCAGAGACCAAGTGCCCAAGGAAGGAAATCTCCCCACGACATAATTTAATTTTATAGTGTCTGGCAGTTAATCCCGCCTCACTCAAACGATCTAAATCCAACGCCAGATGTTGTAAGTGTTGATCAAAGCCACGATTGTAGACTACAACGCCGTGTAAATCATTATAAACACAGTTAAAGTTTAGATCACCCAACACATTATCCAAAAGACTGGAGAGCACTGCTGCCCCAGTAGTAAGTCCAAAGGGAACGCGATTGAACATAAAGAGATTCCAGTCCGTTGCAAATGCATTAACAGGCTTAGAATCCTCAGTAAGTGGCATCTGGTAACAGGCCTGATTTAAAACCAGAACGGAAAACTAGAGTGCTCCAGTGAACCAAGTGAAACAATTGTGAAGATCAGGCATCGGAACCGACTCCAATATGACCTTCTGGTTAAGGTGGCGGTAATCGATGACAGGTCGATAGTCTTTACCATGTTCCTTAGTGACCAAGAATTTAGGCGAAGCATATGGGGAAGCAGACGGTCTGATAACCCCATGATTCAACATCTCATCGATTTTACGACGTAATATCCGCATCTTGGGAGGTGACAGGCGGTAAGGGGCCCGCCGGCATGGAACACCATCCATCAAACGAATTTTGTAACAAATACGATCCGCAACCCCAATAGAGTAGCAAAAACCTCAGGACAACGTTGTAACAATCGGAGCAAACGAGATGCCTGCACATCAGACAGATGACCAACATCAAACAGCGAAACGATATTATTAACGGCCTTAAGTGGAACAGATTTATGACAAGAACAGAATCCAAATTTCTCTGCAGGACCAAAAGCAAAGCTAATGGTATTACTCGCAAAATCGATCACCAGACGGACCTTGCGAACAAATTCACAGCCCAACAACAAACTAACTGAAAGTTTCTTAGTTACAAGCAATCGAATAGGCCACGAAAAATCGCCTACCGCAATGTTCCCCTTTAACTCCCCCACCAGAGGTAACTTCTGTCCATTCACTGCCCGACATCCCTGCATGGTAGGAGACAAGAGAGGAAACCTGCATGGGGCACGATATTCAAGATACCAGTCATAATCAAGCAAGGAAACGCCGCTTTCAGAATCGAACCGGAACAATCACGTTGCTCTATCACGACACGTGTCAAATTTGCAAGTGACTGTAACACACAATTTCAAGGCGTATCAAATTGAAAATCTGTACAGTAAATGCAATACAGTGAAGCAAATCTAAACCTCCCCTCTTAACTAGGAAGGGAAACAACCATGCTCTGCTACCATTGGGACACGCACACCTCCCTCCAATAGTTAAACAATCAAATATTATGAGTTTAGATTAACGAATGCAGAGATATAAAATCACGGGAAAAACTGAAATAGCGCATTGCTTCACTGAAATTTGCATTTATTGCAACACTTGGTAACATGACGAGAAAATGTCGCATGTTACACTTGATAGATGATAACACTAGAACAATAATAACACCTGATCCAGTTTTCAGCACTTTAGTTAAAGTTCAACAGCGGAACACACTGTAAGTTCACCCATAAATGTAAATATGCACGTAGGTGCGTTAAATAACAGGTTATGAAACAGTCACTTATAACATCAAGGCAGGTACACTCCATGTAAAGAGGAAATGATTAGCATGTTTTTACATTGACTAGAACGTAAAAATGAATAACAAGTAATGCACCGTGCACAACACGTTACGGCGACAGTTAACCTCCAATAAGTACCTTTCTTCACAATATGACATTGTGTGCAGGTCAATAGTAAAAAAAAAAAAAAAAAAAAAATTACATTCCACCCATATATACAGGGTGGTCAGAAAATGTGTGAAATGCTTGTAGGTGCGTTACAGGGCAGGTTGTACTGAGACATAAATGTTCAGAAAGAAACTCGATACGTTGCGCCGTTTCCGAGTTATTTAGCATTGAAGTTAGACAATCACATCGTCGCGCGCGTAAATTCGAGTTTAGCTAACGAGACAAAGCACTCGTTGGGCAACACCGCCCCTGACAGGCCGCGTGAATGCGAGCGCATGACGCCCCGATTGGCTAAATTCTATGCTAAATAACTCGGAAACGGAGTAACGTATCGAATTTCTTTCTTAACATTTATATCTCAGTACAACCTGCCCTGTAACATACCTACAAGCATTTCGACATTTTCTGACCACCCTGTATATAAATACGTATACGCGCATAAGGAAAATCAATAACTGGTGGAAAAACAATAAATGAGAAATTGACAAATCTATACTCAAAGGAGCCACACTCCATCTAAACAGCCCAAAAATGGCAAAATAATGCCTACTAAGAGTAACAAACTAAGAATAGCACGCGTACAGGTTGACTAGAATAAAGGAAAAAATAACCGATAGACGGTTTCTAATGGTCGACAAACTGTGTTGGTTATTGAGCAGTGATTAATTTAAAATAGCCACAACATACGCTAACCAGGTTAGTAACGTATTTAAAGACAAGTGTTGAACAACTTGCAGGATTCCCTTACATGGCAGACGTGCCAACACATCCTTTCATACCCCAGAATTAACTAGCGTACCATAAATCATTAGCACATTTCAGATAATATTTTCAAACAACATACTTAAATACCTTTGTTTAGCACAAGCCTTAATTAGTTAACAGATTAGGTTCTTTTATTGAAGCCAGGCAAATGAAGTAGTAAGTTGAGGTCTACAATTCTTCTTTGCCATTTAACACGTGCCGTGATGAGGAAAAGGAAGAATTCAGCTAACTATATGAAAGCCACTATTGGACCATGAGCTCAAAATCAACAGACAAAGGTGAGAGTCACTTTCAGACGGCAGTTTGGAAACTCTCCACAATGCTGCCAAACTCTTCCACTTTCCTTATGTTGTAGCCGTCTTTTATTTAAAATTATCCAATGTGTGTGCTGTGTTATGGTAGCTGAAGTAACAAAATGATTTACACTCTGCGACGTCTAGTTTTTTGAGAGAAGCAATTGATCAGAATGAGTCAATGTCAGTTTAGAACCTGACACAGACGTTGAAGTCATGGCGGAAAAACAAAATGTATGGCAGTGTACAAAGTGTGTTACAGCAGATATAAATAATGTTTCAAACAATGACACAGGGTCACAGGGAGCATCTCGTGCGACTTAATGTATGGTCTGCGCGATACGATCATCCTCCTACACTACAGGTGATGGAACTTTAAACTGGTCTGTGTAGTAGGATCAATACCTGTATATTTAATTGGATCGACACATGTGCTGAATGCAGGCATGCACGGATATTTATTTTTGATATATGGGAGGAGAGAAATGCGGTAAAAATCTTATGGAGTTCTCTATTGGATGAAGCTATTGGAACTTTTATAGTTCGTAATTTTTCTCTGGTAGGTGGAATAGAATAACGATGATAGAATGTTGGGTTGAAAGACGTTAATGGGCACTGAGGGACGTGGACCTATAGTACCTGCTTGTAGTTTGGAGAAGTATCCCAATGCAGTAGCAAAATCGCTATCCTTCCCCCAGTTTCCGTATTGTCTTTTATACTACCTCGCATTGCAGGAGCAGGCTTTGTTTCCGTTGAATGGTCAAAACACAATTTTGTCGCAGTAACTCAGCTTCGCCTGTCTCTACACTGGTTGCTGCAGGTAGTTGATATAGTTTTCCTCCGACCCCTACTCAGTTCCGACTTACATTGGAACGATCACGTGCGCAAAACTGTAGGGATGGTAGGGCAGATTCTGAGGAGGCAGTTGCAGGATTCAAAGGGGCTACCTAAAACGAGGCGGAAATTCTACTCTAGCAGATAGGTTCGAGAAAGTTGACTCGTTTCGGGATATGAGAGTGCTAGAAGTATGATTCACTTGTGGCTGTAATCATTAAAAGACTTCCCCATAGAATCCGACACATGTATGTGGTTGAATGGAAAGACTTGATTCCAAATCATAGACATCATTTCTAGAAGATAGCGTAGCACTAGAGAACTGAAAAGCTAGTGTAAATTTCCTACGACCTCAGTCAGCACACCATATACCTTTATTTGTGATCTTTCTCAATCAGTCATCGCCTGTAACTCAGTGGATATATCGCAGAACTTCTGACATGGTATCGAGACAGAATACATTACAAATACTGAAGAAATATCTAGTGGCTGCGGCGTGAGGGTGTTGCAAATAGTGGTTTCATACTACATTCCTTAGCCGAATCACTTTAAGAATTCAGCGATTTTATGACGAGTGTTCATCGTAGGCTACGTGTAACCAGACTGCTAGTCTGGTAATATACACTCCGGCGATCACCGTCTCGGTATTTGTGTGGAAAAACCACGGGAGACGGAGGTAATGGCATACCGCGATTTATAAAGTCAGTATAGCTTTTAAAATGGATGCTTGTGACAGTAACACACAGCAGCTGTTGCGATTGGTTTTTTTTTAACACCTCGTTGTTTGTAAGACGATTGCGCCTCTCTTTCTAAGACGCAGTGGTACCACTCACAAAAGAAACTTGTGAGACATGTCCACCCATCGCTGATTTTTCTCTCAGTATTATTTTGTATCACCTGCAATCATGTAGTGGCCAAGTATTATACTTAGTAGTAGAAGGGGGGGGGGGGGGCGCATGACAATTTCACCTTGAGCATCAGGCTTATAATGTATGTGTTTGTGGTCCGACGTCTGCAAAAGGGAATGACTATGTCCAGTCGTGAAGGAGGTAAAGATATTTCTGTTTCCAGAACCGTCAGCAGGATGTATTTCCTATACTTCGCTCATTGTGGAATGTCGTTTAACTGACACCACGATAATTACATTTAGTTGTAAGTACAGAGATGATGATTCTACCAGTGCGTGCTTGGCATGCAGCGCCAGTGATCTTTGCGGGGATGATTCACGTTTTCCATTAACGGTAGGAACTGTTAGAATAGAGAGGCTGTAGAGCTGGGGTTTGATATACTAAATTTATATGCCGTCCCACTAACGCGAGCCTGGCCACTAATTTACTAGTCAGCCAGAAAGCGAAGGGAAACATGCTGACCCTATTTTCCAGTCTGCACGGCCACGTTCTGGTCCAGCACACTGAAAGAAAAGTTTCTATTCTCCTGTTTCTTTGCGGGATTAGGACTATGATTTTAAATAAAATTATAAAGTTCCAGTAAATATGTATATTACGTAAAGTTTCTCACATCAACACTTATTAATTCACTATTGTCAGTTGAAAGCAAGTTTTTCAATTCTAACAACACAATTAGCAGTTCAAAGGTGACCTCAACAGTATGTTCCTACCAGTTTGTATTTCCCCTGACTAAAATTTTAAAATGAAAATTTTCTGTAAATGTTCAAAATCAATGCTCGCCCTAAAAGTGGAAATAAAGTCAGCACTTGCCACGACGATTTGTAATTCACATGGATGGCACACTATCAGTTACTTGAGTGAATTCTAAGCGATCCAGGACGGTCTACAGTCCTCGAGAGTTCAATATTCGTTTTTACCGAAAAATACGCGCTTTGACACAGTCGGCTCTGACGTCATCCGAGGCAGAGCGCGATTCGACGTTTGACAGACGTAGATTTTAACGTGGCGGAGTGCGAAGTGAACTTTTTTCTGTTGCATCTCGGATGGCATTTATATAGGTGCCGGAGCGAACGGCCGAGGGAACATCTGTTTCCTACAGCTATGTGCATACTGCAGCAGCCTCCGAACGTCGCTTTCTCGGGCACATAATCTTTAATAACGCGGTTACAAATTAGTTCAGAAACTTCTTAATTTTTACTTGTATACAGTTAAGTTGTTTGAACACACAAAAAAAGTTTCAACTCGCTAGATTGAAAACTTTGTATTCTATAATTTTTATAGTGGAAGTGACGGTAGATTGTTACCTTTGAACCGTATCTTTACTGTAACTTACATCGGCTGTTATTGATACCACAACTCTCAAATTTGGTATAGCTCTATTAATTGCTATGTTTTATGATCCATTTTAGCCAAAATTTTCTATAATTAAAATTACAGGTACTTAATCTACAACAATTGGGTACATTTTAGTTGCAAAATTGGTTTCTACTTAATTACTCAAAAACTATAAGAGGAAACTTAACGTCGTCTCTCAGTTATTATTTTTGGGGTGAACTGAAGCATAAAACAAATTTGATGTTTTTTAAGTCCATTATTTAGCGCTTTTGATTTTACCTAAAAACGAGCATTCCGGTGTTAATTTTTGTTTTATGGTTTTGGAAACCTGCACCACTTGTTTATGAGCTCTAACTGCAACTTCTGACCAACTTCTGACTTTCTAGCTTCATTATTTTTCTCTTCAAACGGCATTTTTACGTAAACTGTTAAGTCTAGAACATAAAGACTTCATATAACTACACTGAACTATATTTAAACAAAGTTTTAAACGTAAATTTTTAATTTTAATTTCATATTTTATTGTGGTGCAATACATGCGCGCTATGTCCAGATGCGTTAAGGTGACGTGGTGCTGCTAGCAGTGAACTGGGTAAGTCCTGGCACACTCGCTCACCTCTGTATTTCACACATGATACAGCTCTTGCTTTGCTTCAAGGCCCGTTGTAGTGTAGGGATGTAGATGAATTAACCGTGTTGTTCTGTAGACAACCGAATAGCGAACTAATACTTAGTATGTGTTGGATGGCTTTCGTGATCGCGTGGAAATTTGAGAAGATTGAATATGGAGGTGTGTTTCCGCTGGACCGCTATTCCCTCCCATGTAAATTGTTCGGTTTACAGATTCTGCACATTTCACGCCTTTATTTAGTTGAGAGAAGATCGATTGTGGTGTGTGCATCTACTTTACTGATTCTGCACATTTCGCGCCTTTATTTAGTTGAGAGAAGATCGATTGTGACGTGTGCATCTAGCATGTAGAGGACACGTTTTCCGGTTCTCTAGACTTTAGAAACACCTTAGTTGAACTTGTAAATTATAGGGATGATTTGGAATCTGCTACATCAACGAGATCGGTATTCGCGAGTGGAAATAATAGTTTTCTCTTTTTTTCGAGTTTTTGCGTAAATGTCTTCTAAGACGTGACAAGTTTCTAGTTAGTCAGTGGTTAACAGCACGCCCCACCTAGCTAAGGTTTCAGATTTGTAGAGAAATAATTTGCAGTCTATATTTTCGGAGTTATGTTGCGCTAGCGGTAAGTAGATTACTGCTGTGTATTTGATATCGAGAATTACCGCGAAAATGGTATGATATTCTAGCAACCCATGTGAAATTAGATATGTTCATGTAAATGGGTTGACATTATATGACGCAGGATACGAATTGTATGTTTACTAGATCGACACAGTACGCAGTGATACACTGGTGGGTCGGACATCGGTTTCACATTCTAACATTCATGCTCCTGTCCATGGGAGAGCAGTCTACTGAGTAGTAGTCATTCCTTATTTGACTATATGTAGGGTACTCGGTGATATATTGATGGGTCGCAGATTGGTTTCACGTTGTAATATTAAACCTCCTGTCCTCGGTGGGAGAGCAGTGTGATTGTGTAAAATTGTTTCCCTATTGGACGATATGTAGGGTAGTTTGTAAGGTTTGATTGGCATTGCAGTATGGTGATCTGTGTAAATTAGTTTTTTGCCGCTGAAAGCTTCATCGGCAGAAAGAAAGAAAAGGCTGACGGTGATTCCACACAGGCGGCATCAGTAATTCGGTGAGTAAATTCAATAAGAGCCAATCATAATGCACAATTCATTCACAAGACATCCCATCTGCTGGGATGTAGGAGCCTCTACATAGTGGTGAGAATGTTTGCGTATGTTGAAAGCAGGAAGGGTAACATGTGCGGGGGGGGGGGGGGGTGCCACATTAGGATCGTGAGGAGGAATGCATTCGACATTATTCTGCGCTATTTTGCTGAACAGGTTCTGTCAGGACACGAATTTAAGTACGTACAAGCCGAGACATCATGAAAGCTCCTACAAAAGCGCATGTTAAGTATTTCTAAGGCTCTATACAATTTCCGAGACTTCAACTTGGTTCTTATTATAGATAGCCATATGGCTTCAGTACAACATTGAGAACGTTGCTAGATGCGCTTTTGATGGTATATAGCTATGGGCAGCAATGCGTCAGCCACAAGTCACGCATGTCCTGTTCGAATAGCTAGGGGGGAAGCAGCCTGTGCTATTCTGGAACGGATTTCTGCAGCGTCTGCGAGGGTGAGAGGCTCGGCAATGAGGTCTTTGCTGGACTGCAGGTAGAGAGAGGGTTCACACCAGCAGCATCCCAGAGGATGATTTGTCTCTTATCTAGATAGACACGTGACATCAGTATAACACTCGAAGAACTTTAACTGGAGAGGTGACTTTGACATGTCATCGGCAGTGGTGTGAGAGTGATGGGTCGGGCAGGCTTGAGTCCAGCACTGGCTCGCGGCGGTGTCGACGCGCACGCGCCCTTGGAGTGTCTGCGCTCTGCAAATAGGTTTTCGCTCCCGTCCGGTCACGTCAGCAATGGTGCCTTGGTGATGAAGTGTTTCGAGAGGAATTTTTGGGAGCGTGTGCGGTAACCTCCCGTGCTATCCAGTGGACATGGGCTGGGCGCGGTGTCCGTGCATATTGTTTGTGTGTCTGTTGCATTATTTTGCGATTCAGCTCTCTAGGTTGTGCTGTGCGTTTTTTGGACAGTTTACGAGTTGATTTCGGGTCTACACATCAGTGTAGTGCATTATTTAGGAGGAGTTTGCATGTCTATGTGCTGTGTACTGAAATTATTTACGTAATTTAGGAGCTGTTATTTCGGTAATTTAGGAGTAGTTTACAGGTCTGTAGGCTGTGTGGCGTGACTCCAAGCATGTCAGAGCGTGTGTTTTATATCAGTGTGATAAATGCACTATCTCAAATCCATACCTAAAAAAAATGTTCCGAAATAAATAAAGGACACTCCTTCCTCTCTCCAGCAGCCCAACGCAGGCTGAGTCATTTCTTTCCTCTCCAGACAGCCATCTTGGATTACGTCACAGAACTAATTACAGCGCCTTCTGGTGGCAGTACTGTGTACTAGTTCAGCTAGACTCCAGACCCCATGGTGACCACACTGTTTCACACCATTCCTTCCTCCCCACTCCAGACCGCAATCTTGGATTACATCACGGAACGGATGACATCGCCCTCTGGTAGCAGTACTGTGTATTAGAACAGGTGGATTGTCTACCCGATGGTGACTACAGTTGATGGTGGTACTGCCTCTAATTATTTAAATAAATAGTGCATACAAAATAAAGACTTATGTTCGGCACAAGTTGAGCCCTCTTCCCACCATTTCCGAGGACAGGTGGTGGTCAGGTTACTTAGGTTAGTGGAGGTAGCCCACATGCCCTTTTTACATGCCATTTTCTTAGGTTAGAAGAGATAGCCAAACTGACCTTTCTTTAGCGCCAAAATTCAAACTTCCCAGCAGTTCCTAGGAAGAGGTGGTGGTTGGGTGACTTAAGTTAGTGGAGGTAGCCCACGTGACCTACCTCCCTGCCATTTTCTTAGGCTATTAGAGGTGTGTTGCATTATCCTGATGGAATTTGAACTTCACGCCATTTTCTGGGGAATGAGAGGGAGGGGGTTAAGGTAGTGGAGGTAGCCCAATTGATCCATCTTCGCGGCAAAATCCGCCATCGTAAATGACGTCATGCACAGTTACCAAGTCTACAGGCCGCCATCTTGGATGACGTCATCGTCGCCATCTTGGATGTATCTGGAAACAATGGAGAAAGGGGCCGCACTGGCCTAGTCTCCCTGCTGGAGTAATCCACTTAATTACAGGCCCATATCATTAACATCGATATGCAGTAGGATTCTGGAACATAGATCGTGTTTGAACATTATGAATTTCATCGAAGAAAACGCCATATTGACACACAGTCAACATGGGTTTAGAAATCATCGTTCTTGTGAATCACAAGTAGCTGTTAATTCGCATGAAGTGTGGAGTGCTATTGACAAGAGATTTCAGATCGATTCGGTATTTCTGGATTTCCAGAAGGCTTTTGACACTTTACCACACAAGCGGCTCTCAGTGAAATTGCGTGCTTACGGAATATCGTCTCAGTTATTTTGACTGGATTGGTGACTTCCTGTCAGAGGGGTCACAGTTCGTAGTAACTGACGGAAAGTCATCGAGGAAAACAGAAATATTTTTGGCGTTCCCCAAGGTAGTGTTATAGGCCCTTTGCTGTTTCTTATCTATACAAACGGTTTGGGAGACAATCTGAGCAGCTGTCTTCTTTTGTTTGCAGATGACGCTGTCGTTTATCGATTAATAAAGTTATCAGAAGATCAAAACAAACTGCGAAGCGATTTAGAAAAGATATGGGAATGGTGAGAAAATTGGCAGTTGATCCTAAATAACGAAAAGTGTGAGGTAATCCAAATGAGTGCTAAAAGGAATTTGTGAAATTTCGGATACAAGATACATCTGTCAAACATAAATACCGTAAAGTCAACTAAATACCTAGGAATTAGAATTACGAACAACTTAAAATGGAATGAACACATAGAAAATTTTGTGGGAAGGCTAACCAAAGACTGCGTTTTACTGGCAGGACACTTAGAAAATGAAACAGATATAATAAAGAGACTGCCTACACTACGTTTGTCAATCCCCTTTGGTAATACTGCCACGCGATGTTGTATCCTTACCAGACAGGACTGACGGAGTACATCGAAAAAATTCAAAGAAGGGCAGCACCTTTTCTATTACATCAAAATATGGGAGAGAGTGTCACAGAAATGATACAGGATTTGGGCTGCACTTCATTGAAAGAAAGGAGTTTATCGTTGCGACGAAACCATCTCACTAAATTCCAATCACCAGCTTTCTCCTTCGAATGTAAAAATATTTTGTTGACACCGACCTACATAGGGAGAAACGATCACCACGATAAAATATGGGAAATCAGAGCTCGTACGGAAAGATATACGTGATAAGAATAGCAGAGAATTGTGAAGGTGTTTCGATGAAGCCTCTGCCAGACACTTAAATGTGATTTGCAGAGTATCCACGTAGATGTAGATATCATCTGAGGGTTAAAGCATCAGTAACTACAGTGAAATCCATATTTTTAGTGTCATCTAGTGACGTCTTTTGGACCAAAATTATCGGTGCTTCCAGAGACTATCACTATATTCAATAATATCGTCATCTAGCTGCTGGTCGATAAGTTCTTACATTAGTGGTTGCATACACTTCGGAACTCGACATATATTCTTGCATACTGTAGCATTATTCCCTGTTGGTATTCAATGTTGCATGAATGACATTGCTGGTAACGGACCACCCTAGATTAAGCAAATACATGAACTTCAGTAACAAGGCAGACAGAGGCTCACTTAGATAGTGTATTTTTTGTACAAATATACAGATATTTGAAATGGAACAATACCTATCGATACTAACAAACTGAGGGTTGGATAAGTTAGATTGCCAGTGGTGTTTCCTGCGGGGATCTAGTGCGAGTCGTTTACGCGATATCGTATTTTGAAAAGTTTTGTCACGGTAAACGTATGCTTTCTTTCAACAATTCAACATACCTTACTCCAGAACATACGGCATTGACCGCATCACGATATGAAGGATTGCTTGCAAGCAAATATCTCATCAGCTTAGTATAATCAGGTTCATGAATCAGCCAACTTCTAGCAATGAAATGAGTTTTCTTCTTATCCTGCCTAGGTTCTCTGCTTACATCGCTATCTACAACCATCTGTTCTTCACCCTTTACTAGCAAATGTGTCTGGTGTCTGCACCACTTCTTTGTCCACCAAATTTGCAATATAATTAATTTCGTCAGTTGCATTCCGTGGATACCTTAGAGTAACCACAAGGAAATTATTATCTGCAATTGCACTCTTCACAACGTACAGGGTGACAGTTATTCTACTATATGAAAAAAAAGTAAGTTAGTTACAAACTATAGCGTGCACACCCTTTATTCAACATGTAAACGTCGCTACAGGTGTTGGGATTTAGGCTATGACATGTTCGATATGCTTGCCATCACCTGGCGATGATGTGGCGCACACGAGTAGCGAAATTCTGCATGACCGGCTGAAGTGTCGGAACATTGATGCGGTCATTGACCTACCGAATGGCTGTTTTCAGCTCAGCAATGGTTTTGGAGTTATTGCTGTACATCTTTTCTTTAATACAGGCTCGCAAAAAGGAGTCGCATGTGTTCAGATCCGGAGAATATGGCGGACAATCGAGGCCCATACCAGTGGCCTCCGGGTACACAACAGCCAGAATGCGGTCACTAAAGTACTCCTCCAGGACATCAAATACTCTCCTGCTTCGATGGGTTCCAGCTCCGTCTTGTATGAACCACATCTTGTCGAAGTTAGCGTCACTTTGCATAACTGGGATGAAATCCTATTCCAAAACCTACACATACCGTTCGGTAGTCACCATGCTATAAACCCGAATATCCCACTGATTATTCCGTGACTGGACATTGCACATCATACAATCATCCGTTACGGGTAAAGAGACTTCTCGATCGCGAAACGCGGATTCTCAGACAACCAAATGCGCCAGTTTTGATTATTGACGAACCTATCCAAACGAAAGTGGGCTTCGTCCCTAAAGCAAATCATATACACATCGAAGTACTACTAGACAGTTTCATGGCCCTAGGGCTTAATTGCTGACAGGTTTGAATTTTGTATGGGAAGAGATGCATGTCTTCAACAAAAATTTGTCGCAATGTCTCTCGACTGATTCCATCTGTTGTGCAGCTCCTCTGATCAATTTAAGGTGGTTAGTTTGCAACACAGCGCATGTCTTCTCGATGTTTTCAGGCGTTTTCACCCTTTTTGGACGACCTACATTGTTAACACTATCATGAACATTACCAATTCTCTCAAAGTTGCGAATGAAATTCTTTATTGTTAGCAGACTTGGACCGGAGTCGTCAGCTTGAACTCGGTTGCGAACTTCCTTTGAGCCGCAGCTGGACTGTTATTTCTCGCACAGCAGGCTTTAGAAGCGCTATACGCTCAGGAACGCCGTACTGTGACATTTTCACATTTAAATGGCCGACATCAGTTGCAAGGCGTGTGCGCATGCGCATCCTAATTCCCATCATACCTCGCTGCCAACCAAACAGTTTGAGCGTCCTAACGCTAACTGTTCACAAGTTATGACGATTTTATTTCATATAGTTCAATAATTGTCACCCTGTAAGAATCGATGGTACATGCATTACCCCATACAAGTCCATCCACTAAATAACCTACCACAAAATCTACTGACTGCTCACAACACACTGTAGTTTCAGTTTGGGTAGGAACTACTGCATTTAAATCAATATCACTTACATTGATTTAACACTTTCATTCACCTCAGTACAGTACACACTTCCTCTCGCATTTAGGTGATTCAGACTCCGAATTCTCACCAGATATTAGAACCGCTAGTCTCACATTATTTTTTTTTCAACATATAAACCTCTAATACGAACTCCTTCTTTCTGACTACCAGCTTGTCTGCAGCCGTTTTTCTGTTACCCCCTCCTTATTGTGATTGAATCATCCTTCCTATAAATGTGTAGTCTTCCTCTCCCATATAACCATCCACGTTTCTGTCATTTTATAGGTAGTAACACCACCTTTCATTATCCTATGTACAAAACTCTCGACGGCATTAAGTGGGGCAGTGGTAGTTGAGACAAGAGAGGGACATGTAACTGGTTGATGCCCTGCCCTCTTTTGCTGCCGTTAACTGTCTCATGGTTCTGTATTACCTGATCTCAACTGAGCTAACTGATCTACTAATGACTGTATTGCCTCCTGAGTCGTAATCATGTGTACTGTAGACTTAGTCATTATCCACCCTTGATATTACAGATAATAAAAACGTCATAAGAAAAATATAGATGTTTAGCTAATTGTGACACTATCGTAATATTATTGAGCCTTTCAGACTGATCATTACCCAGGAGCATTTGTCGCACTGTGTAGCGTAGTACCTGTGTCTCTGACCGGTAAAGCATGTTGTGGGGCTGACCCCACGAAGGGTACAATATGACCTAAGAAATTGCACTGTGTCCTCCTAATCGGACGCATAATGGAATAATCTTCCGCTGTAAATCACGCTCTAGAGATGTAAGTGTCGAGTAAGTGCTGAGTAAGTGGATTTAGGACGGAAAGCACCGTGGTTCAACACGATGACTGCCACTGCGCTAACAGAGGCCAGAGCAGTGCCTCACGTCAGATTCCGTGACCTGGACAGAGCTGGCGGTGAAACATCGATCATCATTCGTCTGCCAGTTTACGTATTAAGAACGAAGTTCAGAAAATGCTGAGGGAGCAGAGACAGTTGTACTCTCGGGTAAAAACAAGAACGTGGCAATGTCGACAGGGAAAAGTTATTAGAAATACATTCATCTGTAAGAAGGCTGATGCGTGAAGCATGAAAAAAATTTTACCGTCATACTTTAGAGAATGATCTTACGGAGAACGCAAGAAAATTCTGTTCCCATATTAAACCGCTAAGCGGGTCAATGGCTTCTATATAGTTGTTTGTCGACCGATCTGGCGTGGCAATAGAAGACAGCAAAAGAGAAGCAGAAGTTTTAAATTTCGCGTTTAAGAAAGGAGGATCGAACATACATAACGTCGTTTGACCTTTGTATAGAACATAAAAGTAGGCATACCTGGTGTTGAGAAGCAGCTGAAGGAGTTCAAAGACGAATATGTCGTCTGGTCAGTGGCGGCTGCTCTATCAGAGCACATGAGCACGTGAACACCGTGACTTTTGACACCTTGCGAATTTATTGGTTATTTTTCTTTGAATGTTGTTAAACGTAACATGGATGAGGTAGTCTGAAATATACGGCCCTTAAATCAACCGCGCTACTACTCCTCTAGACTCCTATTCAGATATGTGAATTCACTCACTATATAGTAAAATTAGTTAGGACGCCATTGCTACGTTATTATTACTATTATTAATATTATTAGCAGTGGCTGCATTTGTATATATTTGTTCATAATCATAACTGTTATACAGCAGTTGCTGTTTCATACTTTCAAGTTTTGCTGAATCAAAAAATGTTTGAACATCCAAAATGCACACTCAAGAGCCGTCACAACGTCTGGTCCGGACAAAATCCCAGCTCTGTTTTATAGGGAGTACACTACGGCATTGGCTCCTTACTTAACTCCCTCTTATCGCGAATCTCTCTCTCAGCGCAAATTCGCAAGTGGCTGGAAAATCCCGATGGTAACTTGTGTATATTAGAAGGGTAGCTAAAATTACTGACTCATATGCTTAATATCACTATGCTGTAGAATTCTCGAACATAATCTAAGTTCGAATATCACAAATTTATTTAAGACAGACAGATTTCTGTCCCCAAATGAGCAAGCCTCCCCATTTCTTGCACGTCGTATTGCGAGCTATGGATGAAGGATAACAGACAGATTACTAATTCCTACGATTATGAAAAGCGTTTGAAATGGTGGCCCCTGTAAACTGTTAACGGGGAATATAGCATATGGAATATGTTACAGTTGTGTGAAGGCCTCGTAACCTTCTTGAGTAATAGAGCGCAGTATTATACGCGCAAAGTTGACACTCGGCGCGTTGGCTGATGGGAGCGACCGTAAAGGCATTTCTCATTTACAGTCACACCCATCAGCCACCGCGGCAAGTGTCAACTTTGTTTGCGCGAAGTTTACGTTGTCCTTGACGGCTATTGTTAATCGGAGACAAGGGAACCGTCAGGAGTGCCCCACTGAATTGTAATAGGACCACTGTTGTTCTGTATATAAATTATCTGACAAATAAGGTGAGCAGCAATATGCTACTGTTTTCTAATAATGCTGTATTATATGGGCAAGTATCGTCCTTAAGTGACTGTTGAAGGATACAGGACGACTTAGAGTATCTATTAGGTGTGATGAATGGAAACCTGCCCTAAATGTAGAAAAATGTAAGTTAATACTGGTGAGTAGAGAAAACAATCCTGTAATGTTCTACCACAGTATAAAAGCCGTATTGCATAATGCAGTAACTATCTAGGCGCAACGTTGCAAACCGATATGAAATGGAACGAGCACGTAAGGTAAGGAAGGCGAACGGTCGACATTGGTTTATTGGAAAAGTCTTAGGAAAGTGTAGCTAACCTAAGAAGTAGTCCACGTACAGAACGCTTGTGCGACTCATTCTTGAGTACTGCTCTAGTGTTTGCCATCTCCACCAGCTTGGATTACAGGAAGACATAGTAACAGTTCAGAAACGCGCAGCTAGATTTTTTACCCGTAACTTCAATCAACACTCGATTGTTACGTAGCTGCTTCGTGAACACAAATGAGAATCCATGGGGAGACGACGACATTCTTTTCGCAGAAGACTGTTATGAAATTTCAGAGAGCAGGCGTTTTCAGCTTACTGTAGTGTATGTCTATTGCCACCAACGTACATTGCACCTAAGGATAGCGAAGACAAAATAAGTCAAAACTGGACTTGTACAGAGGCATATAAACTGATGGAAAAAAAACTGCAACACTATGTAGGAGTTGTGCGACATAAACGAAAGTTAGTAGATGTGTTTCTGCATCTGAAAGATGATTTGTATTGAAAGCTTGGCGCCGGCCGATGTGGCCGAGCGGTTCTAGGCGCTTCAGTCTGGAACGGCGTGACTACTACGGTCGCAGTTTCGAATCCTGCCTCGGGCATGGATGTGTGTGATGTCTTTAGGTTAGTTAGGCTTAAGTAGTTCTAAGTTCTAGCGGACTGATGACCTCAAATGTTAAGTCCTATAGTGCTCAGAGCCATTTGAACCACTTTTGAAAGTTTTGCGCCAGTCGGGTAAGAGTGGCGCTAGTAGCGCCACTATGAGGATGTAAATCAGGTTTGTTCAAATGGCTCTGAGCACCATGGGACTTAACTGCTGCGGTCATCAGTCCCCTAGAACTTAGAACTACTTAAACCTAACTAACCTAAGGACATCACACACAACCATGCCCGAGGCAGGATTCGAACCTGCGACCGTAGCGGCCGGCAAATCAGGTTTGCTTTGAATACACGCTATAACGGTCATGCTCGTTAGTTACCTTTCAGATTGGACTTGGTGAGTTGATATTAGTCAAGAATGCCTTTAAGGCAACAAAAAGACGGCATTATCAACACCCCACTGAATTTCAACAAAGTAGTGTAATAGGATTACGAGAAGCTGGATGTTCCTCCTGCGACACTGCAAAACAACTTGGCCACTGTACATGACTGCTGGCAGCGGTGGTCACGATAATGTATGGTCGCAAGAAGATCACGCTCCGGACGACCACATGGCACTACCGAGAGGAAAGACCATCGTGTTCCGCGTACGGCTCTGTGGCATTGTACTATATCTGCTGCAGTAATATGGCCAGCAGTTGGCACTACAGTGACACAAAGAACTGTTACAAATCGATTACATCAAACACCGATCCCAGCCAGACGCCCTGTAGCGTCCGGTCCACTGAACCCAACCGACTGCCATTAACGACTTGGGTGATGTCAAGCGAGAGCTCATTGGAGGGCAGGGTGAAGGTTTATTGTGTTGTCTGATGAAAGGTGGTTCCACGTCCGTGACAGTGGTGGTCGTGTTTTGGTTTGAAGGAGGCCAGTTGAGGGCTTGCAACCAACCTGTCTGCAAGCTAGACACACAGGACCTACAGCTGGGGCTATAGTCTGGGGCGTGACTTCGTATGACGGCAGCAGCACTCTCGTGGTTTTATGTGCTGCACAGATTAGTCAGGCAGCTGTTGTTGTTGCTGCAGATTTAGTTTTTTATACATTAATGTGGATTTAATTGCTGCAGACCACTGGCTAGCAGCTTATGCGTTGATTAGCGAGGCAGCAGGTTGACGTCGGTGGCCCTAATGTCAGTTGTGAACTGAAGGGAGCTATTGCTGATATTCACCATTGCTGTTAAGGCCGTTAGACTCCACTGAGATTATACTTCAGAGAATACGAAACTGTCAGTTATTAAGGGATTGAAAACCATTTGCGTCGGAAGTGCGGTTGGTAATAAGTGTAGAACGCTGTGAAACAAGCATATACTTCAACCCTGCGTATTTGCAATTAGTGTGTGCCCAAGTGGATTGTCGGTTCTGTCAGCTCATTTGGTTGTTGAAATAAAAGGTAGTTAAGGTATTGTAATTGGGACAATTCCTCAGCCCTTTACTCACGAATTTCTCCTGGAATCCAGTTCAGGTTACACTCCTTTTGTAGATATTTTCTCACTTTCTCTTAGTACTTCGAGTTTCTTTTAGAGTAGTTCTAGCATAATATGTTGCTCAGATTCCACCTGAACTGTGGCAAGCAACTGTTCATCACGACTGTTTACAGATGCAACATCTCGTCGTTGTCGTCTCCAGTTCTGGTATTGAACAAACTATGTAAATGACGTTTAATGATGAAATCAAAATTATGGCTCTCTTACTTGCTTGATCTTTCATGCACACATCCTATTCCTCACCCATGACGTGTGGAAACACTTCTATACGCATTGCTTGCATTCATATCACCAGATTTGCACCTAGTGAACCAAAATTGGAACTAATTTTATCCAGCTTGAATCAGTTCCATATTAATGCATTAGAATATCTGCCAAGTTTCGCTGCCATACGATAATTACAGCCCGCAACCGACCTCTGTGAGGAGCTGACTTTAATTATAACCACCATATATTCACCATTTCGCCGCAACCTCCACTTACTTCTCTAGCCTTACTAACTGAGAAAACATTCTCCTCATTGATAATTTCGATCTGGTTATTACTATGAGACAGAAATGAAATACAATAAGACAAGTCCCAACTTTCGTTCTCTCTCTAATTGTGCAGCGCGACGCTTACCTTAGTGGGCGCGCCGTGGGCCGTCTCCTCAACCACAATTTGAACTCTGGTTCTCCATCACGCACGCCCAGTGCCCGCATGAGGGACGAGCGTGTTCTTCTTCCGTCGCATGGTCACGTGACGGAACTATAGGAGCCGCCTAGGAAAACGTCTGCTTCGGATACTAGTTATATGGGCTGAATTTAAATTAATTTCTTGACTACGCTGAAAGTGAGCTGAAGCGGTTCAACAACTATAATGCCCCCGTGAAAGAAATACCTTGAAAGGTAACTCTGGTGGGACTACTTGATTAATTGAGAATGCTAGCAAAATTTAGTGTACTAACAACATTTATTTTTCCAAACAAAAAAATATATATTAAACAAGTTATAGATCGAATACCCTACACAATTAAGAGGTGATTTGATATTCCGCTGGGTGGATCCTCGTTGGCAAAGACAATTTAACTAGATGATCGATAAGTCAAGTGCTCTGACCCTAAAAATGGGGATAACGCAATCTGAATTTATCTGACGCTGAGCGGACTTTGATCAAATCTACTGAAGTCTCTCTACATAGGTGCAGCTGAGAGCAAGTGGCGATTGAGATCTGTACGCCCTGACAATGCCGGAACGGCAGTGCGTTACCCTGTGTACTTCATGCAGCTACGTGACTTGCTGTTGATTAGATGTTGTGAGACGTGGAGGTGGCTCCTGTGAATCGATCGTGGCCGCGAAAGAAATGCAAAACTCTCACGGTCTAGTGATCAGGCAGATGTACCGCAATTTACTCTCTACCAAAGCCCTCAAATCATGGTAGATTTCATTGTGTGAGACACCTGTTTGCTGGTCGTACCAATTTGGCTCACTTATATGACAGAGCACACAAGGATACCAAACGTCAAGAATGATAAACCAAAAACGAACAAGTGTGCCCTCAGCAAACGAGTAGTCTGAGACGTTTTAAGTCACACTGTCGGTACAGCAAGAACTTCACCACAGGCCCCCAGTCTAAACTACTTGAAAGTGAAGTCAGTTTCAGGACAGGTCCCAAGTAATAACCACACATGCCTGAGCTTCGACTAGAAGTGCTTACCTGTCCAAAGTCCCACACCCGAGTCCTTCACACCATTCGAGAAAAAAATCCCGTTTTTCCGCAAAGTGCCCGAATGACATTGCCTTCACATTGTCTTAAGACAATCTCAGGGCTCTAGAGGCGCTAAATGTCCCCTCCCACATGACGGCACAAACTCATGTCGAACCAGGGCAAGAGTTAAGAAACATGCGACTCTGAAAAAAACAAGAAAGTTACAATTACTTTTTTTAAAGTTTTCGCAGAATGGGAAGGGATGATTCTCCAAAGTCGTGTCACTTCCCACGGCAACACGTGAACTGATACAGTCTCAAAGATCTTTAAATCACCTGTGCGTTGGAGCTTGTTAGTCCTAGCTATGAGGTGTAATAAAGATTCTATCTCTAAACATTCTCAGATGCCGGAGTTTTCTTATACAACCGAGGCGGCCGAGGGAAGTGGTTCACTGCCCTATTTGAACTATCGGCAAACACGAAAACACGTGAATTTTTACTACGTGTGGCTCTGCACACAATGCCCAGTTTACGACTCCACTGTGTAGACGCATTCCTTTAGACCGTCGCCCCAGCCCAGGCTTCTGCTGGCGCCACGACAGGTAGCGCGGCGTTGTTCTGTCTCAATGAGGGGATGCCCTGTCTGCCCTATACGGCTGAGGACCTGTCCGGCAATATTTACTAAGGGATGGGCTCGCTGCCAATTGCTTTCAACTCCCAACAAACCGTTTCTAGGAGCTAACAGTCATGCAAATACCTCATGCTTTTATCGCCCTACCATGCTCCATCAGTGACTGCTCAGGTCGTTAACTTTCTACAGTCTCGCTCAAGGTGCATCAGGTTGTAATAAAATCTTTAATAATTTTCCGTGTGTGTGAAATAGGTGAGAAAGTAACTTGTCCTCTCTCAACCTTTATAGTTCCTTCATCCGACAGATTCTCTAGTATTGCTCGTCAGTCAGGCGCAATTGTCACCTAAGGTTATGAGATGATGTAGAGAAAATCTAAAGAAGAACAGTTTGTGCTGTCACAGGTATCTCTTAGCAAGTGAGGGAGTTCCACAGAGATCCTCCTCCCCCTGCAGTAGTAGGCGCTGCGAGAGAAGTGTTGTCCGTCACGAGAGGTTAGCTGTAAAAATCTGAGAGCACACGTTGCAAAGGCTTGAGCGACGTATTACATTCATGCAGATATTTCTCATGAACTGATTTTGACGAGAAATCCAGAGAAGTCAGGGCTCATTCGGAATCCTGTCGACAGTTGTTTATCCCACGCACCGTTCACAAATTTCAGTGGTGTACCCGGAAATAATGTTAGTAATTGAAATAATACACAGTTTTGTAGCTAATGAAGTATAATGGTTCATATAGAACTATGCGACAGCCTTGTTTTTACAATTCCTTACCTCATCAGGACAAGCGGAATTATTAGAGGATCATTAGGTTGCCTATCTGGTTATCCGTTAAGACCCCTTTTCTCAGCTACGGGGAGAGGTATCAACTAGAAATTTATGTTAAATACCAAGGTCTGTGGCAACCTGGCTGTGTAAAAATATAAGTTTCTAAGTTAATGTAATATAATGATTCGGGCGGCTGTTAAGGTATATTTATATCAGGAAGGGTTAGGGGTATCGAGTCGACATTTATGTCAAATACCAAGATTTACGGTCCCTTGGCGGTGTAAAAAAGTTAAATTTATAAGTCAACACAATCAAAAGATGCTGCCATGTGCCGGCCGGAGTGGCCGTGCGTTTCTAGGCGCTACAGTCTGAAACCGCGTGACCGCTACGGTCGCAGGTTCGAATCCTGCCTCGGGCATGGATGTGTGTGATGTCCTTAGGTTAGTTAGGTTTAAGTAGTTCTAAGTTCTAGGGGACTGATGACCACAGCAGTTAAGTCCCATAGTGCTCAGAACCATTCGAACCATTTTTTGCTGCCATGTATGTCATAAATCTCGACATTCGCGAACTTACTCGCCATAAACTGTAGATCAACTAACTATATACATACTTAAATTCATACGCAACCCTGAGAGCCCGAATCCGACTCGCGCTTGTCCGGTTTTTTATTAGGGGATTGTGCTAAACTGTATAAAACTGTTTCTGAATCGACGCGCAGTCCATGCGCAGTCTCGGTCGGCTGCGCATCTTATCCGGAAATTAAATCTGTCTGCGTCCTGCGGACACGTCTGGAAGTAATAAAAGTGCAGGCGCAGGCAGCCACTCGAGTTTGGACGGTAGGTGCGGAACGAAGTAGCGGTAAATTTGCAGTGAGGATGGCTTTTAATGGCGCGGTCCCTCGGCAACGCCGGCAGGCTGCCAGCGGCCGCCGCCAAGAAGACGGCGTCTTGCGGATGCCGAGATCAAAGGGAGGGCGGCGCGCGGGGGTGGTAGCCGGAGGGCGCTGCCGTTTGGGCGGCCGCGCGTCACTTCTCGCCGCCCGATCAATTATTCCGTGTGTGCTGCCACCGCGCGCTGATTCTCATCCGGCGCGGGGGCTACGATATGCCGCGGGAGCTACACGATTAGCGTCACATCTTGCTACGTTTTCGACTCGGATTTGGATCTGTTCCGAAAAGAGCGTCGGGCCGCAGTAAGCAGTTGGCTTACTTCCTGCTGCGAACTAACAGCGAGTGATTCTAGAAAGAAGGTCGTAAGGAGACCTTGCAGCGACGAGACTGTTCTCCCCGTCAAATCTGAAGACCCAGTCTATGCGCGTCGACCTGAAACTCGTGTGCAGTATCGATTATAAAGGAAATAGAATTGCGTTCTGCATCGATCAGTTTACGTCATGCTTTGTGCAGGATGCAGAAGCGTGCAGAAGCAGGGGATACGACCAGGACAGCAGTAATACCACATTCCTACTGTTTCCTGCAGAGTGTCCTTCCGTCCGTAATCGTCTTCTATAAGAGACAGATTAAGCGTTCCTCAACACAACGATTGGTTTCAAAACCTAAGCGATTTACTAGGCATGATCGTGTTGAATACAGTATTCTGTTACCTACTTCTGACCTTAAAACTAAAACTGAATTATACTGATAGTTGTGGGGGGATGGAGGGGGCTAATGTTGGATGTAAACTCTGAGCTGTTGTGATACTCTTCATTTTTCACGCACATTAGACTTTCCTGAGGTTAAAGAAGCGTTGAAAACATGTTAGGGATCGATCAATGGATCTTTCGAAAAATGTATACGTAATTTTTAATAAATAGATGGTCACTTCCCCAGTGAAAATGGGGCGAATGTGTAATCCTAGCTAGGAAAAAAACTTCGTGAGATCGACTGAAGATTGATTTGAACATCTTGGAATTTATGTTCTCACACTTAGTCTCGTTGTTACCGATAAACGAAAAACCGCGTCACTTATAAGCCCCAATCTCTGTTTTTCCAACGAGTCACTGTGCTGTATTAAAAAGTGGTGGAATTAGACCAATTGTTATACCCCACACCCCTGCTAGACGGTAAATGATAAACATTAAACAGAAATACGCTAAACGCATAGCTCCTAAAGCATAATGCCTGTTGATTACTAACCATAACTGATCAGTGATCGTCTTTGTTCACTGACTGTCATTGATCCCTGACCATCATTTCTTCCTTACTGTATGCGATCACTGACATCACTGGTCACTGACCGTAGCTCATCACTGACCATCATTGTTCACTGACCACATTGATCAATGGACTTCTCTGATCACAGACCATCAGTTATTACTAACCATCATCGATCACAGACCACCACTGAACACCGAGTATCACTGATCACTGGTAATCACTTATCACTGACCATCGCTGATCTGTGACCATATGTGATACTACTATCAGTCTGCAAAAATAACAATACGTGGAAGTTGGCTGGTGTAGAAGTACACTTTCCAATCATAAACAAGGAAAGGATATAAATTATGCTCTGTCTGCCTAGAGTTTTAATCATAGCCGAAAGCCTAATGCACGACACCTCCTGGCAATATCATTATTATACAGAGTTTTCCTCCTTACAGTAAATGAAGTCCATCTAGTCTCAGAATGCTATTTAACATCTAGTAACAAGCGTGTGGCAGCTGGCCAGACACTTCACCAGGGAGAAACATTACATTCCCACGTTACAAGGACCAGACGGCCCAGCCTACTCCGCGATGGAGAAGGCAGAGCTTATGGCCACAACACTTGCAGCGTCCTTCATGCCGAATCTGGTTCCTTCAGACCCAGCATTCACACTTGAAACGGACCAGGAGGTTACACGACTTGTAGCCCAGCCCTCGCGCGACGTAATCAGACGTGCTAGCACAAATGAAGTCACATGGGCTATCAAGCACACCAACGCTAGAAAAGCCCCTGGGCCTGATGGCATTCAAAACCGTGTCCTCCAGGAGTTCACGGATAAAGCCGTAGAATACCTCACACACCTAACGAATGCCATCCTGACACACCAACACTTCCCTGACTTTTGGAAGGCGGCCAAGGTCCTGATGTTCAGGAAGCCAGGGAAAGACCACTCCCTCCCACAAAATTACCGACCCATCAGTCTGCTGTGCTCGCTCAGCAAGATTGTTGAGAAGGTAATACTAAAACGTATCACTAGGCATTGCATCGCCAACGACACCCTAAGACCGGAGCAATTCGGCTTTAGGAATCACCACTCGACAACACAACAACTCCTCCGCGTAGTCGAACATATAACACACGGCTACAACATGAACAAAGCCACAGGGGCCGTGTTCCTAGACATCGAAAAGGCTTTCGATCGTCTCTGGCACAACGGACTCATACGCAAACTAAGCGAAGCTGGTTTCCCAGACGGACTCGTACGTCTCATACACTCATATCTCACGAACAGATGTTTCAACACTAACGTGCAGGATAAACAATCAACACAACACGGTATCCAAGCTGGAGTACCCCAAGGAAGCATTCTGGGGCCCATCTTGTTTAACCTGTACATTAATGACTACCCAGCGACACGAAACACGACGTTAGCCGTCTACGCGGATGACACAGCCATCCTCGCGCAAGACTGGAAACCGTCGAACATCAACTCACGAATACAGACAGCACTCAGAACAGCTGAACCTTGGCTGGAGCGATGGCGTATTAAAGTAAACGTCGACAAGTGCGAAGCAGTTCTGTTCACACGCAGACCGAAACTACTGCGCAAACACCAACACTGTAGACCGATAACACTACATACACGCCCAATACGTTTCCGAGAGAAAGTCAGATACCTTGGTGTCTGGCTGGACCAGAAACTTACATGGGGGGACCACATCGAATACGTTGCCAACCGAGCGCACGCGAGGCTCAAACAGCTCTACCCAATGCTCAACAGGGAAAGCACACTGAATAGGAGGGTGTCGAGGTCCTTATACACGACACTGATTAGACCTCTGATGACGTACGCAGCTCCCGTCTGGGGATATGCAGCTCCCACACGACTGCGCCGCCTGCAGATCATACAGAACAAAGTGCTACGAATCATTAGCAATGCTCCACGCTACACACGCACCGTGGATCTCCACCATGAATACCGCCTTGATACCCTCAAGGAAGTATTCAAGAAACACGCCACACGACTATACAGGAACTCGAGACAATCGAACAATCCTTTCATCCTCACTCTGGGAAACTACGATCACAACCACAGGTGGAAACACAAGCGACCAAAGACACTGCTAGCTAGGGCATAACCACCTATGGTAAACTAATATACGCAAACAGCGACAAACGTCGGTAAGCCCCTGCATATCAGCAATACTGACTGGCAACTACCAGCTGCTATTAGAGCCGACCAACAGGCCACAGCAGGGACACCGACGAGCTCGCCCACAGACGCACGAACAATCTCCCAACACTCCCTCACACTGTGCCTCTGGTATATGACCTATCGGACACAAGACCGATAACAAACATAACTGTTGCAGGTTGCAGGACGCTGAACGAGGACTCTGTACCAGCACCCAGCGCCAGCCGCCGAGCAGCACAAACGCACAACGTCAAGGTATCGACATGCATGATACCCACTACTAACAAAGCCCATCCTTGCACAACCTATCGCAGGCAGCAAGACAACCGCTACTGCTCTTGCCGCCCGACCTAACTTTCGCAGAGGTTTTCTTCCCTTGGCTCTTGCCTTGGCACTTTTTTTCCTCTGCCCTTCAAACCGCTACCCTTCGTCAGATTTCGACCAATCTATCTCCAGATGAGCGCGTATTAATGGTTAATCCTAACCAGACGTACGCAAACATCGCAGTACCCACATCCTGCGACACCTCACTTTAGTGAATACTAACCCTTATGCAGAGATGACAGTAGACCTTTTGTGTTGGCCATCATGCCGGTGTGGGCGTGGAGGGGCTCCACCTCTTGTTAAAAAAAAAAAAAAAAATTTTTTTTTATGCTTAACAGCTAACACATAATGCATAGTACCTCCAGGCAGCAACAATAGAACATACAGTTTCCCCTTCCAACATCTGACATACATCTGGTGTTAGAATACAATGTAAAACCTAGTAACAACTAGCACTTAGTAGCTAATGCATAACATAGTACACCTCCATACAACAATGTTATATTACAGAGGCAGTATTGTTTTCCCCCTCCAGTAAATGACACCCATCTGTTAGAATACTTATTAAGATGCACTAAAACCTAATGCAGAATGTTTAAAGCATAACACATTTCGCCTCCAGGCAACTACTTTACAATACATTCCAGAGGGAGAAGAACTTACCACATAATGTCCCCAGGCAAACCATTTTAGTATATTACAGACAGGTACACTTTTCTTTCTTGCGGTAGCTGATATCCGAGTGGAATTAGAATATTATTTAAGGCATAGTAACACGTAATAGCTAACGCTGTGAGGAATGCTATAAATCGTGAGAGCTGCTTGTTGTGGTCGAACACTCCAATTGTCAAAACGTCTCTCAAGTCGAGTGAACGAAAGATTAGTCTTAAAAATCATGTGTTGATAATATTCGCAACAAACTGACCCTGCGGCAAGCTACTTGCTTGAAGCTGCCTCTGTACTCGAAAGAGCATTGAGACCTTAGAGAAATGGGAGAGCTACTTCAACAGGAGAATAAGGCATACTTAGATGGAGGAGATGGGTCTAAAGTATGTATGAGAGCAGAGGAAGATGATTATTATAATTAGGAAGATGGTGATCGAGGTCAAGGGGAGCCATAAGAGAAAGTAATGCTGGAAGCGTGGCGTAGTTGTTATTCAACCAGTACACAGCACACATGATACCGTATATGACATTAGATTTAAAACAAAAGCAAATGTCTGGATGATTGATGATTCACTAGTGTCTGTCAAAGGTGTTGATTTAATAATTCACAATTTAAGATACCGATAAACGATAGGATTGTGTAATATATTGTTTAAACTTAGAACACCTAAAACTAGTTACACGGCGTGAGATCTTCAAATTTCTCAAGGCTAGAAATGCCTGTAAGCGCGGCAACTTCTCCCACAAACTATTAAATCACCGAAATCATTAAGCCTGCGTTAAACAAAATTGGTGGATCAACAGGAGAAACGACGACATAAACATCAGATAGGGAGGGAGCACAAATGCGATCGAACTTCACTCTTGGAAGACAATCTCCACCGAATCACCAGCACATACCGATTTTGTTTACTGGAATAATCGAAATGAATTGGTGGGTCGATTAGTATTCTTAATAGCTTCGTAAGCATTGGCCAAAAATTCATACGGTTATGAAATAATGTGTGTCGAAGAAAAAAATCACGAAGCACTGATTATGGCCTAAAAATTACGATGTATGACGAAAATACGAGAGTGAAAGAACGCTAGATTTGGAAACATTTCATATAATAATTAATTTTTGTATCGAACGGCATACACTGGATTGTCGGCTTATACAGAAGAATTGAAACAGTGTTAGAGTCACTAATGAGTGTGGAGGGAGTCAAACTACTTGCTCCAGATAACTTCAAGGATGTCGGCGGCCATTTGTTGCTGCTGAGACACGAGCTATTGAATAAGATCATTACGTGGGTGAACTCGGTCTCGATAAAATAAATAATATTGATGTGGTTCTGGCTACGATTATTTTTTGACGCAATACGACTGCTATGCTTCACTAGACCCTTGCCGTTGGTAGAAGAAGATGAGTTCGATAAGTCTTTGCAAGTTTCAACACCCTTTTCTCCTTGTCTCTCAGAGAAAACAACTTTCACAGCTTCCATGTGATTATCTAGAAACGGGTTCATAATTACTTTAAAAGACGTTCGGAAACATGTGTGTGACGTTCAGTCTCTGACAATGATAGTATTCTGATTGAGAAGAAATAAAAACAGGTATTTGAACAGATAATTAATTAAACCTCCCACGAAATATAAAGAAATCTGTTCTCAATCATCTAACGTCTCCTAACAACTGTCCTGCAATGCTCCTGTGCGCAACAGACAACTTACCTCGTCTTGTCGCTGCAACAGCACGGTCAGCAACATGCTATAAATTTAAAAAAAGCAATACTGCGATCCATGCAGAGTGCAATGCATGGGCTAACTGCAACAATTACAGCCATGCTTTTATACATAGAAATCGAATGATCAGGAGGGTTTTATCAGCTATCCTTAACCGATGTAAAGAAAAATTAAAGAAAGCAATATAAACTTTAAATTAACTATATTCAGAAAACTGATTATTTAAATGCTGACAAACTTTATACAGACTTTTAATTATTCAATGTCTATACTCAATAAACACGTTTCTTCCTACAGCAAAGATACGAATATTCCTCTGAGTGTATACTCTGACGAAATCCTTCCAGTGCGCAAGCAACCAACAACTACGCACAGCGAAAAGGCAGATTACCAAAAAATCCTCAATTAAAACCAAAGTCTCCTCCAGCGCTACTAGCACGATCACGGCAGGCTGCGACCTCTAAATTCGTGCGGCTTCTCTCCACCGCACCCTGCTTCCGACCACTTTCGAATCCCCTCGACCTCTTCTCGCTCACTACTACAGTCTGAGTAAGCACACAGTAGAATCATAGACGTCCAACTTCCATAGCTCCTACTCTCGCCTTTAAGAATTTTTTGGTGTTATTTTTGCCTAACATGTTGGCAAAGAACAGACGCAAAATTCTTACGTAACAAAATTGAGAAGAATAGCATAAGATGTTTTACGAAAGTGGTAGAATATATAAACAGAAGAATAAGATTACATAAATGAAGTACAGAATAGGAAAGTGATAAGCTCCACAATATAGTGAAAAAAATGCAAGTGTCACCTTGTGCATGTGAGCACTCATAACCACCTGACACTGATACCACTTCATTTGATAGGATAACAAAATCTTATTTATAGTTCTCCAAGACTGTAAGAAAATGTCTTTCAATTGCGTAGATGCAAATATTACATAGGACTGCAAATAGTGCAAGGAAAGGAAAAGTAAATATACAAGCATCATTCTGCTGGTGGGCACTCAAATCTATCTGACATTGGCGGTAGTTTATTTGACAAGACAACAAAATGTTACATACAGTCCTTCAACAAAATAAAAATTAATTGGCAATAGAAAAACCAGGTAGAGGCACACATGTCTTACGTGCAGCAGCCTCAGGGACAACACACAGTATGTCTACTGACAACCACATCAAAATACTAATACTGATTTGACGACGCACAAGTCTTAGGTGTAAGCACACTAAGGGATTCATAGCATACATTATGTCTACTGAGAACCACAAGAAAAATGTTAGTATACTTGAAAAAAGAGACAGCATTGGTCGTATATTACAACTAATCGTAGATCCCAGAGCTGATACGTACACGGTGTCTCTTTTTTCAAGTATACCTGTTATCTGGTCGTAGTGCACAAGACAACATGGATTCGCCAATCAATAAAAATGTTAGTATTTTCAATTGACGACACACAGTTTTGAGGTGTAAGCATACTCAATGACACAATCATTACATTATGTTCACTGACAATCACACCAAAATATTTTAGCGTGTGACACATTTTCATATTCAGATAAAGGTGCAGTACACAATCAGTAGTGTACCAAAGAATTCATGATGATCATAAAAGCATTGATGTTGTATCCCTTTGAGAAAACAGGTTCTCATAATTGGCATAGGAGATCAAAATTTTCATATATGACAGAGTAACAGAAACAAATCATCTTGAATAAATGAGTAATAATAAGTCACATGCATTTGAATATAAAAGTCAACATTCCATGAGTAGGTACATTAGTTCAGTGCTCAGTAAATCACTCAAATGTGCACGACCATAGAGAATTACCTAAGTGTGGCAAGTTCCTTGATTACAGTTGTAAATATGAAGTTTAGGCTAATCACATAGTGGAAAACTAGTTCTATACAAATTAATTTTCTAGTGGTACAGTACAAAGCGTACCACAAAGTACATGTCTTGATCCAGAACGCTCAAAATATGTGACTCATAACATCATTGAATGACGTACGGATGTGTTCAAAGACATTAATGGCGACATATCTAAAAAATGTTACAACTAATCGTAGATCCCAGAGCTGATACGTACACGGTAGTTACATTTCATTTACTTTTTCATTCAATGGAAAAGTATCATTGCTGGAATATATATTTACATACACAGTAAAATTACAGGTAAACACTCAAAATATGAAGTTCATATAATGCGATTTTTCTGGGAGATATTTAAGAAAAAATACATGTGAGTATACATGCAAATCTCTCTTGAGCTGCAGTTAACGTAACTTAGTAAGGAATGTCATTTCTTATGACTGCATGTTCAGTTTAGTTTTCATAAGTTATTAAACATTCAATCACTGAGTAATGCGCTTGTGATTATCACATGTACTCCCTTATTATTACAGCATAATTATTTCACTTCTCAAAAATCACACAAATATTTACATAATGATAATCGAACAGAAAATAGCCGGTAGCAACACATGGTCACTATTATCAGAGGTCAAATCTCAAGCTGTCTTTTTGTGGAGTCAGAATTGTATGGCCACAAGTAGTTTGTCACAACAGGAAAATAAATACGACATTCAAAAGACATATCCTATAAAGCAACTAACGATGACATAACATACTCTAAGATGCAACACAAAAAGATTAATCCTCGAAATGTTCAGTAGTAGCTGGAAGAAATGGTTTATTAACAGAAACTGAAGCAAATAATTTCTCTTGAGCTTCAACATCGCTTAAAGACAAGAGAAACAAATCATCATCTTACACTCATTAACTTAACGTGATGGAATCGGTACTGCATCACTGGTGTAGCAAAACCATGACAGAAAGTCTGATATAAATTATTTTAAATAGAAAGACACAAATATATTGACGTAACTTATTTTACACGATTATTTACAACGTGCATAAAAATGTAGCTGATCAACTTGCACTAAGGAGCAAAAATGCTACACGCTGAAAAGAAAAGGTTGTCAAAATGCATAACATATTAATATACACGTCATGGATCAATGTTTTTAGCGCGAGTGGGTACTTCTGAAATGTCTAGTTCTCTATAAAGTACTACTGCAACATTCGTACTGTCAGAACGTAATTCGCTCGCTACATACTTTATACTTCGATCTGAAAAACATTGTTTAGTTCCTACAAATGCATAGAGTTCTTGGTTCTTGTTATTACCTGGGTAATAAAGAAAAACTCAATTATGGTCATGTCACACACAAAAAGAAAGTACAAAGAGTGTAAACAGTAATAACTAGAAAAACAAATTTCTTTTACTGAGGCAATTTCATTCCACAGCTTCGCAAGACTTTCTTTTGTGAGATGAACGATGCTATTTGAGCAACACTTTCAGACCTACCTGTAAACTCTTGATGTTCATCCGTGGATTCTGTAGCTTCTTCCTTTTGTCTGCGGCTTTCTTAATGTTTCCAAATACTAAATTAATTATTTCACGGTGTCTTGAACGTCGTTGTGTCGGGAAGGCTACAAACTGTTTTATACGATCAGGTGGCGGTTTATTCTTTATATAAGAAGTGGAGGTAAAGTTCTGGAATCATTCGGTAGTTCGTTATTGATATTTTGGAAATCAGAGAGATGTGAATCCCAGTTTCTGTGTTGACGATAGCAATACAATCTGTAAAGTTTACCTAATTCTTTCTTAACGCCTTCTGAGGGGTTACAAGATGGCTTAAAACGTGATATAAATATTGGTCTAATTCTACGTCTCAATGTCTTTACCCTTACGTTAGAACGAAATAGTGGGCCATTATCAGAAATTATTTTGTCACCATGCCCTACTTCTTTCTGAAAATTCTTTGCGAATGCAACAGAATCAGATTTTAAGTAGCTTTCCGTAAAGATGTAAATGACACAAATTTTGAGGTAAGCTCAACAGCTAAAAAATCAAATGAATGACCATGTTTAGATCTCATAACAGTAGCGAAAATGTCAACAGCAGCTAATTCTCTTAGTTTCCCCGCGAATGAACGGAAATAATGATATCCTGTGCATAATGATAGAGGGTTTTGTCTTTTGGCACAGTTTGCATTTTGCTAAGACGGTACGAATTCGCTTTTCCGTATTTTTGAATCCCGTAATTTCGCCGCGAGAAAATATTTGCGATCAAAACCATCCTTTTTCTGAACGGATGAATTTTCTCTCATACTGTAACTCGTATCCCATGAATTTTGTCCTGCAAACATATTCCATTCACTAGAGCAGTGATCAGCATTTCCTAAATTGGTGTGTTCTTTCTGATTTCCAATGTGATAATTATTGAACCTACTGGTATCTTACACAACTGGTCCTTTCCTCATTATTGGCAAGCTGTTCCAGTACTTTCCTACGTCACGTTTATTTTGCTGATTAACCGTCGTCTGCCCTTCCTTGAAACGTTGCAGAGACTGAAATTCTTCGAAATCGGCTGAGCATAATTCAACCTTTTATCTGACTCATTATTCGTTTGCGTCACTCTGTCTGATAATTCTTCGACTCGTTTTGCTACAGTCATCAACTGATTTTGGTTCTTTGAAACTTCGGTGTTAGTCTGTAACTGTAATGACTCGAACTTTTGTGATCATTCTTTTATTTGCAATTCCTGCTGTGACGTCTGTTGTCTCATCTCAACAATATCAACAGACTGTACATGATCAAGTCTCGACCCAAGATTATTAATATGACTTAAGATCGTCACGTACCTTAATTTTCAACCGTTCTGACATTTTCTCGAAATTACAATTTAAATTGTCGTTAGTCTCATCCCTCTCTACCCGTTTCCTACTAGATTCGTTGATATTGTTATTTATATCGTCACTAGGTGTTTTTAATTTAATCGGGCGGAGAGAGTATTAGCTGTTTAACATTATTACTGGAAGAGGGGAAGACAAATTTTTTTGCTCTGTAGAAGTAGAAACAATACTGCAATCTGTCATAACAAAATCGGCCAGTGTTACGATATTTTGATCGCCTGAATTGCACGTAGTTCCCTGCAGTTCATAACGCATGACTGGCAAATAATAGCCTATACTCTGATTATTCACAGTATTGTTTGAAAGTTCCCTGACTTCATTATCCTGAGAAGAATTCTTTACACCATGTCTCAAATTTTCCGCAACTTTATTTGAAGCGACTTCTACAGTCTTGCACATTCCTGCCTGTGCTCTAGTTTTCGTTGTCGTTCTAGCAATAAAGGACATGGCACAAAAATGCAAAACAATTATCTTAACACAAACCTCTTAACTTCACTGTTACAAAATAAACACGGAACTAAAAAGTTGCTGAAATAAAAGTTTTGAATTAAAGCAGTACGCAAGAAAAAAAATGCTATGCAACAACTACTGAATGCTATTGCATAAAATTTTGCAACTGCAGTAGCAAGACGAAGCATCTTTAACTGTGAAAACGTCCAACGAAACGAAATCCTGGCAGGCAGGTCGACACGAGAAACGGTGTCGGTAATTATTTCAAAAGACATACGAAAATGTGAGACGTCCCGTCTCTGGCAATACTACAATTCAGATTGACAACAAAAAAGAAACAGAAACAGAAACATAAAATTAATTACTACTCACAGGAATTTTAATACAATAGTATAATAAAATCAATTCTCAACCATCATCTGACTGCGAGTTTTAAAATACCCTCTAACGTCTCCTAACAACTGTTGTGCAATGCTCCTGTACGAAACAGACCATTTACGTCGTCTTGCAGCTGCAGCTGCGTGATCGGCAACATGCTACAAATATTTTTTTAAGAAAAGTAATACAGCGATCCATACAGAGTGCAAAGCATGGGCTAATTTCAACAATTGGAGCCATACTTTTATAGAAAGAAATCGAATGATCGGGAGGGGTTTTGTCAACTAACCTTGAACGATGTAAAGAAAAATTAAAGAAACCAATATAAAATTTTAATTAACTATATTCAGAAAATTGATGATTTAAAAGCTGACAAACTTTAAACAGGCTTTTAATTATTCCACAATGTCTATACTCAATAAACACGTTTCTAGCCCCAACAAACATACGAATATTACTCTGAGTGTTCGCATACATAAATCTGACAAAATCCCTCCAGAGCGAAAGCAACCAACAATTACGTGCAGCGAAAAGGCAAATTACAACAAATCCTCAATTAATACGAAAGTCTCGTCCGTCGCTACTAGCACGATCACGGGAGGCTGCGTCCTCTCACGTCGCGCGGCTTCTCTCCACCGCACCCTGCGTCCGACCACTTCCGACTCCCCTCGACAAATGCTCGCTCGCTACTACTCGCGATAATATCTCAGTCTCAGAATCATAAACGTCCAACTTTCAATATATTATCTCACGCTTTGATGAGAAGCGAGAATTATTATGTTATTTTATAATCCTCGATTCAGTACATAGGGTAAGAGATTCCTGATTACTCATCTAGGAAGAGTACTAAAAATCTGCAAAAATCTGTCTAGCAAGCTTGCAATCGAAAATGAGCCGTCATCATCGTAGCCGTCATCATTTTTTAACTCCTGTGCAACCAGGTAATGTAAGTCTGATAAATATATATTTTACTAGTAACAATCTGCTAACTCATGTATATTTTCAATTTTTTTGTTTAATATGTATTTTACTATTAACAATATTACTTATTAGTTGTGCAAATTTTGTATTTCAATGCTACAGAATCTGCGGAGAATCAATTGTCTATCACCCTCTTGCTGCTGACAGGGTAGCAGCAGCAGCAGCGCCAGCACCAGCAGCAAAAGCTCATCTGACTTTGTGGACATCTATGTCGTCGTCATCATCTACATAAGTAGTAAGTAGTATTTTATACATAATTCAAAATTATAGTTGAGCCATGTACAAAATGTGTTAAAAATAGTGATAATAATCAAGAATGTGTCTGTGAGAATTCAGCTTTTAAAAATCGAGTATGAGCGGGCGTAATAACCAACGATGATTGGTTCAAAGATCGCAAACGACATCTTGTCGCATGTATCATAGTTTCACCATTATGCCTTGTGGATTACATTCCAGACTATATGTTGAAAAGGAGCTTTCTAGAAATAACTAAAAGCGCCATTCAAGCTGCGCTTGTTTTGTGGAAGGCGTCATTTAGTCTGTGAAGTTGAATGCCGACAAGTTTTTCATTAAAAATGACGCACCTTTGGGAGGTAGGTTTTGCAATTAATGCAGCTGTCCCATATCTGTCCTCCCATGATGCTGCAAGTCTAATACACGCCTGGAAATTGAAATAAGAACACCGTGAATTCATTGTCCGAGGAAGGGGAAACTTTATTGACACATTCCTGGGGTCAGATACATCACATGATCACACTGACAGAACCACAGGCACATAGACACAGGCAACAGAGCATGCACAATGTCGGCACTAGTACAGTGTATATCCACCTTTCGCAGCAATGCAGGCTGCTATTCTCCCATGGAGACGATCGTAGAGATGCTGGATGTAGTTCTGTGGAACGGCTTGCCATGCCATTTCCACCTGGCGCCTCAGTTGGACCAGCGTTCGTGCTGGACGTGCAGACCGCGTGAGACGACGCTTCATCCAGTCCCAAACATGCTCAATGGGGGACAGATCCGGAGATCTTGCTGGCCAGGGTAGTTGACTTACACCTTCTAGAGCACGTTGGGTGGCACGGGATACATGCGGACGTGCATTGTCCTGTTGGAACAGCAAGTTCCCTTGCCGGTCTAGGAATGGTAGAACGATGGGTTCGATGACGGTTTGGATGTACCGTGCACTATTCAGTGTCCCCTTGACGATCACCAGTGGTGTAAGGCCAGTGTAGGAGATCGCTCCCCACACCATGATGGCGGGTGTTGGCCCTGTGTGCCTCGGTCGTATGCAGTCCTGATGGTGGCGCTCACCTGCACGGCGCCAAACACGCATACGACCATCATTGGCACCAAGGCAGAAGCGACTCTCATCGCTGAAGACGACACGTCTCCATTCGTCCCTCCATTCACGCCTGTCGCGACACCACTGGAGGCGGGCTGCACGATGTTGGGGCGTGAGCGGAAGACGGCCTAACGGTGTGCGGGACCGTAGCCCAGCTTCATGGAGACGGTTGCGAATGGTCCTCGCCGATACCCCAGGAGCAACAGTGTCCCTAATTTGCTGGGAAGTGGCGGTGCGGTCCCCTACGGCACTGCGTAGGATCCTACGGTCTTGGCGTGCATCCGTGCGTCGCTGCGGTCCGGTCCCAGGTCGACGGGCACGTGCACCTTCCGCCGACCACTGGCGACAACATTGATGTACTGTGGAGACCTCACGCCCCACGTGTTGAGCAATTCGGCGGTACGTCCACCCGGCCTCCCGCATGCCCACTATACGCCCTCGCTCAGAGTCCGTCAACTGCACATACGGTTCACGTCCACGCTGTCGCGGCATGCTACCAGTGTTAAAGACTGCGATGGAGCTCCGTATGCCACGGCAAACTGGCTGACACTGACGGCGGCGGTGCACAAATGCTGCGCAGCTTGCGCCATTCGACGGCCAACACCGCGGTTCCTGGTGTGTCTGCTGTGCCGTGCGTGTGATCATTGCTTGTACAGCCCTCTCGAAGTGTCCGGAGCAAGTATGGTGGGTCTGACACACCGGTGTCAATGTGTTCTTTTTTCCATTTCCAGGAGTGTATATCTCACTTTCCGCACATTTTATGTGCAGTCGTTTAATGAACAGAGTAAGAGCATACGGACTATCAGACCAATTGTGTGATTGGATTGAAGAGTTTCTAGATAACAGAACGCAGCATGTCATTCTCAATGGAGAGGAGTCTTCCGAAGTAAGAGTGATTTCTGATGTGCCGCAGGTGAGTGTAGTAGCACCGTTGCTATTCACAATATACAAAAATGACCTTGTGGATGACATCGGAAGTTCACTGAGGCTTTTTGCGGATGATGCTGTGGTATATCGAGGGGTTGTAACAATGGAAAATTGTTCTGAAATGCAGGCGGATCTGCGGCGAATTGACGCATGTTGCAGGGAATGGCAATTGAATCTCAATGTAGATACGTGTAATGTGCTGCGAATACATAGAAAGAAAGATCCCATATCATTTAGCTACAATATGGCAGGTCAGCAAATGGAAGCAGTTAATTCCATAAATTATCTGGGAGTACGCATTAGGAGTGATTTAAAATGGAATGATCATATAAAGTTGATCGTCGGTAAAGCAGATGCCTGACTGAGATTCATTGGAAGAATCCTAAGGAAATGCAATCCGAAAACAAAGAAAGTAGGTTACAGTACGCTTGTTCGCCCACTGCTCGCTCGGTAGCTCGGTACGGGTTTTTGTTGAAGTTTCGAGAACATACCTTCACCGAGAGTCAAGCAGTATATTGCTCCCTCCTACGCATATCTCGCGAAGAGACCATAAGGATAAAATCAGAGAGATTAGAGCCCACATAGAGGCATACCGACAAACCTTCTTTCCACGAACTTTACGAGACTGGAATAGAAGGGAGAACCGATAGAGGTACTCAAGGTACCCTCCGCCACACACCGTCAGGTGGCTTGCGGAGTATGGATGTAGATGTAGATGTAGATTTTGTCGGATAAAGCAACTTTCATGAGTTTGAAGAAAGTCTTCTGAAACTCATTCCTAGCACTCATGAGATTCCGTGCTGTGTGCTAATGACCATGGTACTCTCATTTAAATACACTCCTGGAAATGGAAAAAAGAACACATTGACACCGGTGTGTCAGACCCACCATACTTGCTCCGGACACTGCGAGAGGGCTGTACAGGCAATGATCACACGCACGGCACAGCGGACACACCAGGAACCGCGGTGTTGGCCGTCGAATGGCGCTAGCTGCGCAGCATTTGTGCACCGCCGCCGTCAGTGTCAGCCAGTTTTCCGTGGCATACGGAGCTCCATCGCAGTCTTTAACACTGGTAGCATGCCGCGACAGCGTGGACGTGAACCGTATGTGCAGTTGACGGACTTTGAGCGAGGGCGTAT
The DNA here is from genome assembly GCF_023864345.2 of Schistocerca serialis cubense. Taxonomy (NCBI): domain Eukaryota; kingdom Metazoa; phylum Arthropoda; class Insecta; order Orthoptera; family Acrididae; genus Schistocerca; species Schistocerca serialis. The sequence continues at coordinate 34,459,502 of NC_064640.1, forward strand.
AGTGGGCATGCGGGAGGCCGGGTGGACGTACCGCCGAATTGCTCAACAGGTGGGGCGTGAGGTCTCCACAGTACATCGATGCTGTCGCCAGTGGTCGGCGGAAGGTGCACGTGCCCGTCGACCTGGGACCGGACCGCAGCGACGCACGGATGCACGCCAAGACCGTAGGATCCCTCGCAGTGCCGTAGGGGACCACACCGCCACTTCCCAGCAAATTAGGGACACTGTTGCTCCTGGGGTATCGGCGAGGACCATTCGCAACCGTCTCCATGAAGCTGGGCTACGGTCCCGCACACCGTTAGGCCGTCTTCCGCTCACGCCCCAACATCGTGCAGCCCGCCTCCAGTGGTGTCGCGACAGGCGTGAATGGAGGGACGAATGGAGACGTGTCGTCTTCAGCGATGAGAGTCGCTTCTGCCTTGGTGCCAATGATGGTCGTATGCGTGTTTGGCGCCGTGCAGGTGAGCGCCACAATGAGGACTGCATACGACCGAGGTACACAGGCCAACACCCGGCATCATGGTGTGGGGAGCGATCTCCTACACTGGCCGTACATCACTGGTGATCGTCGAGGGTACACTGAATAGTGCACGGTACATCCAAACCGTCATCGAACCCATCGTTCTACCATTCCTAGACCGGCAAGGGAACTTGCTGTTCCAACAGCACAATGCACGTCCGCATGTATCCTGTGCCACCCAACGTGCTCTAGAAGGTGTAAGTCAACTATCCTGGCCAGCAAGATCTCCGGATCTGTCCCCCATTGAGCATGTTTGGGACTGGATGAAGCGTCGTCTCACGCGGTCTGCACGTCCAGCACGAACGCCGGTCCAACTGAGGCGCCAGGTGGAAATGGCATGGCAAGCCGTTCCACAGGACTACATCCAGCATCTCTACTATCGTCTCCATGGGAGAATGGCAGCCTGCATTGCTGCGAAAGGTGGATATACACTGTACTAGTGCCGACATTGTGCATGCTCAGTTGCCTGTGTCTATGTGCCTGTGGTTCTGTCAGTGTGATCATGTGATGTATCTGACCCCAGGAATGTGTCAATAAAGTTTCCCCTTCCTGGGACAATGAATTCACGGTGTTCTTATTTCAATTTCCAGGAGTGTATATGACCGAAAGGGGCAGCCCTCAGGAATTGTGAAACGAACCCTGTCGTCGAGGACCGTGTGCCACAAAGGGCGCAGGTTCACCACGAGATGGGGAAACCTACAGGCGGCTATTGTCTATTGAGGTCTAAGTGCTGTAGTGTGAGAGTGAGACAGACGAGAACTTACGTTATAGGGAAACCCAGTAGAAGGTGTCTATGGCCAAGGAGACGTAGCAGTGTTAAATACGGCAGACCTAAGATCGGCCATAAAGGGAAATATTCATGAAAACTATTTAATTCTGTAATAAAGCAGGGAATCAAGTTATAGTAATTTTAAACTGCCACCATCAATACACTTTGTTGTGACTTGGCAAGACAGCCAAGCCACTGTGAGGAAGCCGAAAGTCACGCGTTTAAGCTCACGCAGGATGGCTTGAGGTCTGGAAAATGACAAGGTCTTTATAGTAGCAAAAATAGTACGTAGCTTCTGGAATATTTAACCTTAATCCATAATTGGTGAACATCGGTCTGACGGTACATGCAGCACAAGATAAATAGCAATTGATAATGGCGCCTTGCTAGGTCGTAGCAAATGACGTAGCTGAAAGCTACGCTAACTATCGTCTCGGCAAATGAGAGCGTAATTTGTCAGTGAACCATCGCTAGCAAAGTCGGCTGTACAACTGGGCGAGTGCTAGGAAGTCTCTCTAGACCTGCCGTGTGGCGGCGCTCGGTCTGCAATCACTGACAGTGGCGACACGCGGGTCCGACGTATACTAACGGACCGCGGCCGATTTAAAGGCTAGCACCTAGCAAGTGTGGTGTCTGGCGGTGACACCACACACTTTCATGGCGATCCCAATGAAACTTGAACATTGATCATATCTATAATAGTTTAGGACTTACTGTTAAAGTGAAATTAACAAGTTTAGTAACAAAGACCTGAATGCTAAATTCTGAACGCTTTGGTCGATTTTAATAATCAACATTTCATATAGAAGTGCATCATTAAAATGACATATGTTGTAAATATCAACTCCGTGACTTTATTTGTTTAAAAGATATAGTAAATTTAAATCATCACTATTTTCAGTTAAGAATCAGATCCTCATTTCCTCCACACGAAACACATTGAACGATGCCGGCATGACACTGTATTGAATCATTAGGTAATAGAATATTTGTTCTACATCCACATCTACATGTATACTCCGCTAGCCACCAAGCGGTGTGTGCGGCGGAGGGCACAATTTGTGCCAAAGTCATATTCTCCCCCCTCCTCCCCCCACCCCCTCTGTTCCACTAGCGGATCGCGCGAGGGAGAAAAAGACTGTCTGAACGCCTCAGTACAAGCTCTAATTTCCCTTACTTTTGAATGGTGATCATTGGGCGATTATATAGTTGGTGGTAATAATATATGCTCTACATCCTCGGTGAAGATCGGATGTTGGAATTTAGCGAGCAGCCCCTTCCCGTTTAGCGCGCCGTCTATCTGCAAGTGTGTCCCACTTCAAACTTTCTTTGGGATTTGTAACGCTGTGGCGATGGCTAAATGTACGTCACGAATCTTGCCGCTCCTCTTTGGATCTTCTCAATCTCTTGAATCAGACCCAACTAGTAAGGGCCCCATACCGACGAACAATACTCTAAGACTAGACGAAATAACGTATTGTAAGCTAGTCCATTAAATTTCGGGCATGCAGCCCGCAAATTAAATTTTCTCCACTGATATTTCGGCCGCATATCGTCCAGCCATCCTCAGACTGAGTCACAAGACTGACGACTAGATTTCGTTTTCTTTATTGTTATTTTCAAACCTTATACAGGTAGGCCGGCAGCGGCAAACTACGCCGCTCTTCGGCCACAGATAAGACAATTGGTACATAAGGAGACATCGAAAAACATACATGGTGGATACACAACAGTAGACAGACAACGTTAAAATACACGGAACCGTTCACAGGCGCAGTGTCCGAATAAAAAACGCTCAGAACTTGGACACGAACAGAGCTGACAGAAAAGATACACGTGAACGACGGAGCACAAACGATGAGACACTGAAACACTATCACGAAGGTACACACAAACACTGCCGACGATCTCCGGCGCACGAATGTTCACGGTTCATGTGGAATCCAGGGACCTGGCAAAGGGGAAAAGGTGCAGGAGGGAGAGGGGGAGGGTGTAGATGCCAGTGGTAGAGGAGTGGGGAGGGGGAGGAAAGAAGGTAGGAGAGGTAGGGGAAGCTCGGGTGGAGAGGAGGGAGGGAGAAAGAGAGGAGGGAGAGAAGGGAGAGTGGGTGCGCTTCGGAAAAACTCAGGGGGAGGATGGGGAGGATCAAAGTTGGTAGGAGGGATAGATGGAGAAGATGAGGGCATCATCAGGGATGGCGGAAGCCACCTTGGGCAAGGGTATGGAGAGTGGAAAGATGGAGAGCGGGTGGGATGTGGGAATACAGGCGTGGCAGCTTACAGGGATGGGAAAGGATGCGAGATACCAATGGGTGAGGGGGTCAAGTTTGCAGGAGGTGTAGAGGATCCATACCCGTTCGAGGAAAAGGAGGAGGTGCAGGAACGGAATTAGGTCATACAGGATCTGCGTGGGGGAGGGGAGGATGATGCGACAGGTGAGGCGGAGTGCATGGCGTTCCAGGAGTTGAAGGGATTTGTAAAAGGTAGGAGGGGTGGAGATCCAGGAAGGGTGGGCATAGCAGAGGACAGCAAGGATGAGGGATTTATAAGTGTGGAGGGTGGTGGAAGGGTCCAGACTCCAGACCCCATGTGCAGCCAGAGAGGAGCTTGAGGAGACAGAGTAAGGAGCGTGCCTTGGCTTGGGTTGTCCAGAAATGGGGGTCCAGGAAAGGCGAAGGTCAAGAGTGACTCCAAGATACTTGAGGGTGGGGGTGAGGGTGATAGGACGGCCATAGATGGTGATATAGAAATCGAAGAGATGGAAGAAAGGGGTGGTTTTGCCTACAATGATCGCCTGGGTCTTTGAAGGGTTGACCTTGAGCAACCACTGGTTACACCAAGTGGTGAACCAGTCAAGATGAGACTGTAGAAGGTGTTGGAAGCGTTGCAGGGTGGGGGCGAGGGCAAGGAATGTGGTGTCATCGGCGCACTGGAGAAGGTGGACGGGGGTGAAGGCGGCGGCATGTCCGTCGTATATAGAAGGTAGAGAAGAGGTGAGAAGATGGAACCTTCGGGCATACTGGCAGAGGGGTAGAAGGTGTAGGTATCTGTGTTATGGGTGGTGACATAAGATGGACTGTGGGAAAGAAAGGAGCCGATCAGTTGGACATAGTTGATAGGAAGGGCGAAGGTTTGGAGCTTGAAGAGGAGACAGGAATGCCGTACACGGTTGTAAGCACGTTCAAAGTCGAGGGAGAGGAAGATGGTGGAGCGATGGGAGTTGAGTTGTTCAGAGAGGAGATGAGTGAGGTGAAGGAGAAGGTCATAGGCGGAGAAGGATGGTCGAAAGCCACACTGGGTAGTGGGAAGGAGGCGGTGCTGGTGGAGATGCTGGTGGATCTGTTGGGACAGGATGGATTTCACAACTTCGCTGAGGGCCGAGGTAAGGATGATGGGACGGTAGGAGAAAACAGCGGATGGTGGTTTATTGGGTTTGAGGAACATCAGGATCCGGCAGGTTTTCCACAGGTTGGGGTAAAAGCTGTAGGACAAGACCACATTATATAGCCTGGCCAGAGTGAAGAGGAAGGAGGCAGGAGCATCACGGAGGTGGCGATAGGTAACACGGTCGAGACTGGGAGCGGTGTTGCATTTTGTGCGGAGTGTAAAGATGATATCCTCAGTAGTGATGGAGGCATTGACTTCGTTGTGTGTAATGTAGTCCAAGTACCGGCATCCAGGAGCAAGTGGAGGGGCAGAGGTGTCAGTTCGATCGTGGACATCAGAGAAAAGAGAGTAATCGAACTGGGGATCGTCAGGGAGGATAACGATATTGGAGAGGTACGAAGCAAAGTGATTGGCCTTACTGAGGTTATCGGGAAAGGGGTGGTCATCATGAAGCAGAGGGTAGTAGGGGTGGGGTTTAGATACAGTAAGGCAGTGGAATGCTGACCAGTACTTCGACGAGTTGATAGGTAGGGTAGCATTAAGATGGGTGCATGTCTGTCGCCAGTCACGGCGATTCTTAGCCACAAGCAAGTTTTGGACCTGTCATTGTAGTTGCTGGTGGCGTCGCAGTGTGTCCCGGTCACAGGTGTGAAGAAAGGAATGGTAGCGACGGTGGGATTCATGGAGGAGGAGTATGGCCTGTGGGGGTAAAGTGGGACAGTGCAGGTTGATGGCAATGGTAGGGATGTGGGCCTCCATGGCCTCAGACAAGGTCTGCTGGAGTAAGGAGGCGGCATGGGTAACATCATCAGGGTGGTGGTAGGGAAGGGGGTGGCTATCGACCTGGGTAGAGAGGGTATCCTGGTAGGCATTCCAGTCAACATGGGAATACTCACGGACATATTTCATGGGAGGGTTGATGTGAGGATTGGGATGGGAGCACCGACCATCCCAAACTGTGAGGAGGACAAGGAGATAGGGTCAAGGACATCCACCGCTATGCAGGCAAGGAGGTTAGGGGAGGAGAGGACGACATCGGGAGTGGTACTGGATTTGGGGTGGGCGTGTTGGGGAATGGGAACGAGGGTGGAGAGGAACTGGTGCCACCGCTGTAACTGGGTGGCGGAACTTCTATGGATGTTGAGGTCGGCGGCAATCACGGAGGAGGAGAAGGTATGGTCGATGTTGGAAAGGAAGTCGAAAGGAATAGGGGCCGTGGGGCAGACATAGATGGTGGCGCAGGTAATGGAAAGGCTGGGGAAGAAGAGACTGAGGATCAGGTGTTCTGTGGGGTTGGGAAGGAGGGGTTGGAGTCGAACCGGGATCTGGTGGTGGTGGCCAAAGGCTACTCGTCCACACACTATCGGGAGAGGATTATCGGAGTGGTGGAGGAGGTAGGGCGATGTGTGTATGGTATGCTGGGGCTGAAGAAAGGTTTTGTTGAGGAGGAAGGCATCCAGGCAGTGTGTTGTAAGGGTGTGCATGAGGAGGTTCTTGTTTGCAGGAAGGGAGGTAAAGTTGTTGAACAAGATACGGTGCTGTTGTGCCTTGAGAGGAACTTAGAAAGGGTGTCGAGACAGGAGAAGGTGAAGTGGGGTTGGTTATGGGAGTAGGTGGCATAGGTGTTAAGGTGGAAGATGCATCAGGAGGTGAGGGATATCTGCTGGAGGGTGTGGGGGCGCTGGAATGGAGGACGTTCTGGAGGACGTTGGTGACAAATCTGATGATGTCCTTGGCAGTGGGAGGAAGGACAAAGGGAGTTGCCAGGAGTGGTGGGGGCATCCAGAGGGTGGACGGGGACAGTGAGTTCAGGAGTGGAGTGGGGGTCGGGCCTTGCATGTCAGGGAGTAGGTGGGGTGTGGAAGGTTGATGGCGTTGCAGGAAGGAGGGGACTGGAGATTGGGACACTGCTGGAGGTAGTGCGCCTGTTTGCAGTGAGGGCAGACAGGGTCCACGCAGCACACAGATGTATTGTGTGCTTTCTAGCGCAAGCACCTCTGGCAGTGGATGGATTGAGGAGGGGAATGGGAGGGGTTGACTTTGTAACGTCGATGGAAAAGAAGGGCATCCCCCTTCAGGAGAAGGTCGATAGAAGGAGTGTGTTCAGAAAACACCCACTAATGCTGGTAAGGCCGGCAGGATTATAAATCTGGTGTACCACACGTATTTCAATGTAGGGGTGCGCCTTAAGCTCCACCAACACCTCCCCCTCCGTGATCATTGGACTAAGCTGAGTGATCATGGGAGTGAGGGTCGGTGGGCGACGTGGGGCTTGGGCTTGGCGGGAGGGGGATGGGAAAGGAGCAGGGACGTAGGAGTCGTTGGGACCAAATCGGGTGATAGGGATTCGGGAGAGGATGTCAGAGTGAAGGGTAGGGCTAGGGAAGGTGATTAGAACGAATTCCCGTTGGGGAGTGAGGAGGGAGATGGCAGCTCTGCGATAGTGTTGGAGGAGGAGCAGGGTGAGGTTCCAGGCCTCAAGGAGTGAGGGATTGGGACTGGAGAAGAGGTATTTGTAGGAGGAGGAGGAGGAAGAGGAGGGGGTAGAAGGGGCAGGTGGGAGACATCCATGGCAACTGGGGGGAGGAGCAAGGGGCTGGGACTTTTTGGGAGGCAGGGGGGCTGCTGGAGGCTTCACAGCGACAGAAGGGTGAGAAGAGGCATGGGGGAGAGGAGCAACCAGGAGATGGCGGGAGGTGGCAGGTACGGTGGCGACAGGTTGAGAGAGTGGAGGGAAGGGAGCATAGGAGAAGGCTAAGGGGGAAGGAGCCGGGGACGGGGCAACGAAGAGTGCATGAGAAGGGAGGGTGAGAAGTGGGGTGATGGAATGGGGGGGGGGGGGTACGGAGCGGCTGGGCACACCACGTAATCCTGGTGGTGGTGGCTGATGGAGATGTATAGATGATGGCTGTGGTGGTGGCAGTGGTGGTGGCAGTGGTGGTGGGTGTTGTCATGGTGATAAGTGGAGGAGAGGAAAAAACAGGTCAGTACACGGATAAACTAGGGAGGAAGACTGGAACAGGTAACTCACGTTGACAAAGACGGACGAAAACGGACGAAGACGCATTCTGGGGCCGAAACCCCACTCCGCTGCTACCGGCGGGAGGGCAACCACAGGAGCTGCTGGGCTGCTGGACTGCTGGACTGTGGGCCGCTGGGGCCCACCGGCGCTGCGAGGGCCGGCTAGCGCCGCTGTTGTCGCTGGGACTGCTGCTGCTGCTGCTGGTTGGCTGGCTGGTTGGTTGTCTGCCGCTGCGTCTGGAACAACCTAACGCTTCGATAAGTGACTGGCAATTATCGAAGGGCGTCACCCTTGCGAGTTCCGCCGAAGCTGGACGACAAGATGCCATGCGCGGCCTTATACGCTTCACCGCGGCGGTACTGCGCATGTGGGTCACTCAGATGCTGGCGGCGGCTGAGAAATACGTTTATACAAGCGCCGCCTGTGGCGAATACGTACAGACATTCGATTCCCTTATCGATGTATGATCGGCGGCGGTGACACAATGACGACTTCTCTGCAGTTCATTTACCCCAAGAGCCGGATTCCATGCTTTGTCCAAATTAAAACCATTATCTCTATCTACTAAGTTATTAAGTAATCTAATCGCTATACCTTCCTTGAAGACAGATTCCCAAAAAGAAGAGGTGGATATTAAAATCTTCACATCACTGTAATTCATGGAATGCTCAGTATCAATACAGTGTTCGGCCACAGCTGTCTTGTCTGGCTGTAATAATCGTGTGTATCTTCGATGCTCCACACACCTCTCATGAATGGTGCGTGTTGTTTGACCTATGTACGACTTCTCACAATTTCCGCCATGAATCTGATACACACCAGCTTTACGAAGCTGTAAATCGTCCTTCACGGAGCCGAGTAAACCTGCAGTCTTCGTGGGGAGCCAGAAGATCACCTTAACACAGTGTTTCTTAAAGATACGGCCTATCTTCAAAGAAAGAGCACCCACATAGGGCAAAAACGCACGAGATATGAAGGAATTACTATCTTCTTCCCCATCACATACCTGCATTTTAGGTTGTGCATCGAATGCTCTACGAATTTGTTGGAGAGAAAATCCATTCGATTTATAAATGCTCTTGAGATATGTAAGCTCTTCTTGCAAATTGTCTTTATCGGATATATAGTGCGCTCGATGCACTAAAGTCTTGACACCTATGGTCTGCGAATGGTGATGGCAGCTACTGTCATGGAGATATAGATTTGTGTGTGTTGGAAATGTAATGGACTATTCATTACGCTGCGAGAAGTTCAAAATGCACTCAAGTACCTCTCCGGGGAGGACATGGTTTCATGGGTCCATAGTTTGGACAAATTACGACACCAGGGAGTAAGACCATTGAGCTCTTTGAGTATCTTACTGAAGTGCCGCGACCATGCAGTTGTCCCAAAATTTGCAAGGTTGGTTCACTTTGTTAAGAACACTGCAATAAATAGAATTTTACATAGGGCTGGTTCTGCTGTTGTCAGAGAAACAATTCGTGGGACTGGACTGATGGCACGACATGGGCAAAGTCTGATTGGATAAGCGAAGTGGCCACAAAAAGACAGAATACCAAGTACAGCCGATTGGACCAGCCTTCTCAGGTGGACTCTGTTGTTCGACGCCCTGTCATAAATTTGACGGGTAAGGATCTGGACGAAGTACTTTGCCTGTGTTAAGTAAAGGGCAAAATTTTTCCCCTACTACAAAGACTTTAGCGATATCACCTTTCATCAGCGCCATTGAAGAAACTGTCTGACCACTAGCAGAGGATTCTGCTGAAGAAATCAGACGAGAAACCTGTCAAGCAGTTACGAAGCATCGTCCACAAAGAAGCAATGTATCCAAGGAAGAAAGATGTGCGATGCGAAAGCTGCGTGAGGATACTGATACAGTCGTTCTGCGTGCTGTTAAAGGTAAAGTTACCGTCCTTTTGTCTCACGAAATCTACAAGGAAAAGGTATGTGGTGAACTTAGTTCTGGTGCGTACCGGAAGATTAACAAAGATGCTACTAACAAGGTAACAATAAGGACTGCTGCCTTGATGAACGCTACATCACTACCGAAGGAATTCATAAGAAGTTTTAAAGTACGAGGTGCAGTACCACCGAGATTTTATGGTCTTCCTAAAGTTCACAAGATGGATAAGGACGAGCGTTTAGAGGACTTGTCTATGAGACCTATAACGAACACTATTGGCACACCAACGTATTTTTCTGCCAAATATTTACCTTCCTTATGAAAACCATTGGTAAGAAAATGTAGTCACCACATCCGAAATTCTATGGATTTTATTCAGAGACTTTGCAATGTCAGGCTAAATAGCACGGATGTGCTTGTTAGTTTTGACGTGGTATCATTTTACAGCAAGGTACCTTTAAAGGACTCTTTATCTCTTATCGGCCAACATTTTGATAAGAACATTACGGCCTTATTTGAACATGTGCTTTTATCATCTTATTTTCGGTTTAATGGCGAATTTTACGAGCAAGTTGATGGTGTTGCCATGGGAAGTCTCCTCTCCCCTCTGGTAGCTAATTTATTCATGAAAGACTTCGAGGAGAAGGCACTGGACTCAGCAAGTTTTAAACCAACTGTCTCTGGAGGTACGTGGACGACACATTCGTGGTATGGCCCCATGGTATGGGTGAATTACATCGATTTCTTGAGCATTTGAATTCCATCCATGCTAGCATTAAATTTACTATGGAAACAGAAGAAGACGGCTGCCACTCTTTTTCTGGATGTTGTCGTTCGCCATAAAGGCTCAAATGGCCCTGAGCACTATGGAACTTAACTTCTAAGGTCATCAGTCCCATAGAACTTATAAATACTTAAACCTAACTAACCTAAGGACGTCACACACATCCATGCCCGAGGCAGGATTCGAACCTGCGACCGTTGCGGTCGCGCGGTTCCAGACTGTAGCCTCGTAAAGATGATGGCACATTAGGACATCACGTATATCGGAAACCAACACACACAAATCTACACTCCTGGAAATGGAAAAAAGAACACATTGACACCGGTGTGTCAGACCCACCATACTTGCTCCGGACACTGCGAGAGGGCTGTACAAGCAATGATCACACGCACGGCACAACGGACACACCAGGAACCGCGGTGTTGGCCGTCGAATGGCGCTAGCTGCGCAGCATTTGTGCACCGCCGCCGTCAGTGTCAGCCAGTTTGCCGTGGCATACGAAGCTCCATCGCAGTCTTTAACACTGGTAGCATGCCGCGACAGCGTGGACGTGAACCGTATGTGCAGTTGACGGACTTTGAGCGAGGGCGTATAGTGGGAAAGCGGGAGGCCGGGTGGACGTACCGCCGAATTGCTCAACACGTGGGGCGTGAGGTCTCCACAGTACATCGATGTTGTCGCCAGTGGTCGGCGGAAGGTGCACGTGCCCGTCGACCTGGGACCGGACCGCAGCGACGCACGGGTGCACGCCAAGACCGTAGGATCCTACGCAGTACTGTAGGGGACCGCACCGCCACTTCCCAGCAAATTAGGGACACTGTTGCTCCTGGGGTATCGGCGAGGACCATTCGCAACCGTCTCCATGAAGCTGGGCTACGGTCCCGCACACCGTTAGGCCGTCTTCCGCTCACGCCCCAACATCGTGCAGCCCGCCTCCAGTGGTGTCGCGACAGGCGTGAATGGAGGGACGAATGGAGACGTGTCGTCTTCAGCGATGAGAGTCGCTTCTGCCTTGGTGCCAATGATGGTCGTATGCGTGTTTGGCGCCGTGTAGGTGAGCGCCACAATCAGGACTGCATACGACCGAGGCACACAGGGCCAACACCCGGCATCATGGTGTGGGGAGCGATCTCCTACACTGGCCGTACACCACTGGTGATCGTCGAAAGGACACTGAATAGTGCACGGTACATCCAAACCGTCATCGAACCCATCGTTCTACCATTCCTAGACCGGCAAGGGAACTTGCTGTTCCAACAGCACAATGCACGTCCGCATGTATCCTGTGCCACCCAACGTGCTCTAGAAGGTGTAAGTCAACTACCCTGGCCAGCAAGATCTCCGTATCTGTCCCCCATTGAGCATGTTTGGGACTGGATGAAGCGTCGTCTCACGCGGTCTGCACGCCCAGCACGAACGCTGGTCCAACTGAGGCGCCAGGTGGAAATGGCATGGCAAGCCGTTCCACAGGACTACATCCAGCATCTCTACGATCGTCTCCATGGGAGAATAGCAGCCTGCATTGCTGCGAAAGGTGGATATACACTGTACTAGTGCCGACATTGTGCATGCTCAGTTGCCAGTGTCTATGTGCCTGTGGTTCTGTCAGTGTGATCATGTGATGTATCTGACCCCAGGAATGTGTCAATAAAGTTTCCCCTTCCTGGGACAATGAATTCACGGTGTTCTTATTTCAATTTCCAGGAGTGTATATCTTCATGCCAGTAGCTGCCATCACCCTTCGCAGACCATAGGTGTCCTTATGACCTTAGTGCATCGGGCGCACTGTATATCCGATAAGGGCAATTTGCAAGAGGAGCTCACATACCTCAAGAGCATTTTTAAATCGAATGGATTTCCTCTGCAACAAATTCATAGAGCATTCGAAGCAAAACCTAAAATGCGGGTATGTGATGGGGAAGAAGATAGTAATTCCTTCAGATCTAGTGCGTTTTTGCCTTATGTGGGTGCTCTTTCCTCGAAGATAGGCCGTATCATTGAGAATCACTGTGTTAAGGCGATCTTCCGGCCACCCACGAAGACTGCAGCTTTACTGGGCTCTGTGTAAGATGATTTACAGCTTCTTAAGCTGGTGTGTATCAGATTCATGGCGGAAATTGTGAGAAGTCACACATAGGTCAAGCAACACGGACCGTTCATGAGACGTGTGTGGAGCATCGAAGATACACACGATTATTACAGCCAGACAAGTCAGCTGTGGCCGAACATTGTACTAATACAGGACATCCCATGAATCACAGTGATATGAAGATTTTAACATCCACCTCTTCTCTTTGGGAATCTGTCTTCAAGGAAGCTGTAGAGATTAGATTAGCTAATAATTTAATAAATAGAGATAATGGTTTTAATTTGGACAAAGCATGGAATCCGGCTCTTGGGGTAATTAAACTGCAGAGAAGTCGTCATTGTGTCACCGCCGCCGATCATACATCATTAAGCGAATCGAATGTCTGTACGCCATCGCCACAGACGGCGATCTATAAACGTGTCCTCTGCCGCCGACCAGCATTTGTGACCCGCATGCGCAGTACCGCCGCGGTGGAGCATATAAGGCCGAGCTTGGCATCTTGTCGCCATGTAGAGGGTTAGATCCCCCCCTTCGAAAGTGTGAGATTGTAAAGCCTGGGCTACTCTCAGGGTGGAATCTCAGTCTTCGAAGATTGTTGCCGTTGCTGTCTGTCTGTCTGTCTGTCTGCCCGCCCTCCCACCGCTCGCTGCTGTAGCTGTTCGTCCGTCTGTCTGCCGACCCGCCCACCTGCCTGCCTGCCTGCCAGCTCATTGTCCATCGTCGCCGCCGCTGCCTGCTGTCTGTCTGTCTGTTTCTCTGTCTATTCGTCACCGTCCATCGCCGCCGCCGCCGCTATCTGTTTGTCTGTCTGTTCGTCGCCGTCCATCGCCGCCGCCGCCGCCGCTGCCTGCCTGCCGTCCGTCCGTCGCTGTCCGACCGCCAACGCGGCCGCCGCCGCCGTGCCGCTGTCTGCCTGCCGTCCGTCCGTCGCTGTCCGACCGCCATCGCTGCCACCGCCGCCGCTGCCTTCTGTCCGTCCGACGCCCATCGCCGCCGCCGCTTCCGCCGCCGCCACCGCCGCTGCCGCCGCCTGCTGTCCGTCCGTCCGTCGCCGTTGGTCCACCATGAGTATTCCCACCTCCACTGTCATCTACACCTCCCCCTCTCCCCCTTCCACAGTCACTTCCTGGAGTGCCGCCCCTGGCCTCCCTCCTTACACCTCCCCTCCCCTTCCGCCACTTACCCATCCCCCTATCTCTTCCCCTGCTGTATACCACCACCTCTACACCCTTCCTCCAGCCTCCACACCCTCCACATCTCCAACTCCTACCCCCGCCCTCACATACGCCTCTGTTGCCACCTCTGCTGCCACCCCTCAGGTGCTCGGCTTCCCCATTCTCACCCACCCCATCACTTCCTCATCTGCATCCCCCACCCACATCACGTCGCGCCGAGCCACCATCGCCACCACTGAAGTGGCTGCTTCTCCCGGCACCTCCATACACCACATGGATCTGCCACTCGCCACCTCCCTCTCCTCCCCATCCCTCTCCCCTCCTCCCAGCTTCCAGTCTCCAAGAAACCCCAAAAGCGCGTCATTACCGACTCTGCTCCCGCCACTTCCCACAAAAAGTCAACACCATCTCCCCCTTCTCCTGTCGTCTCCATGGACACCACCCCTCCTCCTGCCACTCACACCCTAGCCCCCACCCTCCACACCTTTGTCCTGTCTACTCCCGATCCTAAGTTCCTCGCTGCCCGTACCCTCACAATGGAGATACAGAAGTATTTACCTGGTGCTCCAATGTTCCAACTCATTCCTCCCAGGGACTCAGTCCTTATCAAGTCCCCACCTCCCACCTTTCACACGGACCTCCTCCGTAAACTTCCACAAGTTATGTTTGGCCCCCACGCATCTCTGACACCCTTCCTTTCCTCTTCCACTCCCCGTCAGCCCCAGCCTCCCCGTGGCCCCCTCCACCAACACCACTGTGATCACCAAGCTCAGCCCGCTGATCACAGAGGATGAAGTGTTGGTGGAACTAAACTTCCACCCGGACCTGGAAATCCGCTCTGCCCTCCATATGCACAATGCCTCTGGTCCCACCTACCTCATGTGGGTCTTCTCTGAGTCTGCCCCCTCCATTGACCATCTCCTCACCCAGGGTGCCCTGATTTCTACCATCCTCCAAATCTCCTCCCCAATCCTACTGCTGCCAGTGGTGCCTCATGTACAATGATCACCCGACTCCCAACTGCGAAAACCCCCCAACCAGTCCCCTTTGCAAGGTTCCCCACTTTCTTAAGAACTGGCCCAACCTTGCTGCTCCTCCTTCCTGTAACACCTGCAGTGGTCCCCATCCCACCTACTCCCACAAGTGTAAAGCCAAACCCCTCCAGCCACCCCTGAGCTTACAGTCCCTGTTCGTCCCGTTGATCACCCTGCCAACCCCAACAATTCCCTCCATCCACCCCCACAACTGAGGACATCATCTGGTTCCTCACCATTGTACTCCAATACATTCACCCTTTTTAGCGCCCCACACCTTCCAACAAATCTCCCTTGCTGCTCGCTTCGTTTCCCACCTGAACACCTTTGCCACTTACTCCCCTCCCACAACCAAGCCCACTTCACCTTCACCTGCCTCGACACCCTAGTTGAAGCCTCTTCCCTTCCCTCTCTCCCCCCCCCCCCCCCCATCTCTTCCTGCCATTGCACATCACAAGTATCACATCCTCTTCCAGAACATTTGCTCCTTCCACTACAACAAATACCTACTCATGCACACCTTCTCCCACCACCAGGTCGACACCTTCCTGTTGAACGAAACCTTTCTCCAGCCCCACCATTCTATCCAAACCTCTCCCTATACCCTCCACTGTACTGATGCTCCTGGTGCTCGTGCACAGGGTGGAGTCGCGATTAGCCACCTTAAGCATATCCCCGTCCGGCCACAACCTTTCCTCAATGACCCCACTGAACACCTCGCATCTTCTTCCCCTCTTCACCATTACCTGTGCCACCATCTATGTCCGCTCCACTGCTCCTCTTCCTTATGACTTCATCTAGCACATTGACCACACCTTCTCCACCTACGTGACTGCCGCTGACCTAAACATCCATAGCCGCACTCCTGCCACCTTTCGTGCGGTGGCGTCAGTTCCTTTCCACGATCCAAGGTGAGCTTGTTCCCCTTCCCCAACACACCTGACCTGAAAGTGACACCAGCCCAGATGTTGTCATTGCCTCCGCCAACCTCCTTGGGCGTATCGCCATCGCCATCCTTGACCCCACAGGTAGCGATCACCTCCCCGTCCTTCTCACCATAACGTCTGCTCATGGCCCCCCTCTGGCTCCCCACCCTGCACCCCCTCCCAAGGTCGTCCATGACTACCACTGTGCCAACTGGGATGCCTACCGGGAATCCATCACCACCCAGGTCCAAAGCCACCCTCTTACCTATCGCCATCCTGATGACATCATCCACACCTTGTCCTTCCTTCAGAAGGTAATTACTGGCGCCATGGAGGCCCATGTTCCTACTAAAACCATCCATCCCCACCGTCCCACTCTCTCTCCGTGGTCTGTCCTCTTCCTCCGTGAATCCTGCCGCCTCTGTCGCTCCTTCCTGCGCACTCGTGACAGGGATACACTCCAACGCCAACGGCAAATACAGCGACACATACGGAACCTTGTTACAGCAATGAAACGCCGAGACTGTCGCCACACCTGCACACGACTCTACGTCACCCTCCCTATCAACTCCTCCAAGTACTGGTCTGCCTTCCATCGCCTTACTGGTTCCCTTTCTGCTCCCCACTACCCCCTTTTCCATAACGATCGCCCCCTTCCTGACAACCTCAGTAAGGCCAACCACTTCGCTTCCCACCTTTCCAAGGTCTTCTCCAACCCAGACGATCCCCACTTTGATTAATCTCTTTTCCCCACCGTCACAGAACGTGCCTATACCTTGGTCGCTCCACATGCTCCTGGTCTCCAGTACTTGGGGCAGTTGCCCCCTCCAACATAAACACTCCCATCACAGCAAAAGACATTGAACTTATCCTCTGGTCCAAACGCAACATGGCCCCTGGTCAGGACTGTGTCACTTACAGCCACCTTCAAGAAAGCCCCTATTCCTACCTGATTGTCCTCGCCCATCTCTATAATGTCATCCTCTCTACCAGCTTCTACCCTGACCTGTGGAAGACCTCCTGCGTCCTCTTATTCCTCAAACCCCCTTCTGCCGCCTCTTCTTATCGTCCAATCTGCCTCACCTCCGTCTTCAGTAAGGTTTTCGAATCCATCCTCTCCCACCATATCCAGCACCTTACTCAACATCACCTCCTCCCCCTTACCCAGTGTGGCTTCGACCCTCCTTCTCCGCCAAAGACCAACTCCTGAACCTCATTCACCTTCTGTCCCTCCAGTTCAACTCCTGTCACTCCGCCATTTTTGTTTCCCGTGACCTCCAAAATTCCTATGACCGTGTATGGCATCCCGGTCTCGTCTTTAAACTCCAAACCTACGTCCTGCCTATCAGTTTTGCCTGTCTGGTCGCTTCCTTCCTCTCGCATCGTCGTTCCTATGTCACCCTCCACAACACCAACTCCCGCATCTTTTATCCCACTGCTGTCCTCCCTCAGGGCTCTGTCCTCTCCCCTCTCCTTTATCTCTTGTGTACGGCTGATAAGCTCAAGCCACCCTGACCTGTCCACATTCTCCAGTATGCTGTTGACACTACCTTCCTGGCTCTCTATCCTACCCTTCAGTGGTCCCAACATACCCTCCAAACCCACCTTAACCAGTTCACCACTTGGTGTAACCAGTGGTTCCTTCGTCTCAACCCCTCGAAAACCCAGGCAATCATCATAGGCTACACCACCCGCTCCTTTCGTCTCCGTGATTTCTACCTCACCCTTTATTGTCATCCCATCCAGCTCACCCCCATCCTGAGCTACCTTAGCCTCACCCTCGACCGACACCTCACCTGGACCCCTCACCTCCAGACCACCCAGCAGAGAGCCCAGTCCCACCTCTGCTTTCTGAAGTTCTTGTCTGGCTGGACATGGAGATTGCATCCTTCTACCATCCTCCACACTTACAAATCCCTCATCCGTCCTATCCTCTGTTATGCCAGTGTTGCCTGGATCTCCACACCCATCCACTTTTACAAGGCCATCCAAATCCTCGAACGCCATGCGCTCCACCTTGCCTTCCATATCCGCCTTCCTGCCCCCACACGGATCCTGTACGAACTCTTCCCCTTCCCCCACCTCCTCCTGTTCCTCCAACATCTCCGCATCCTTTACATTGTCTGCAGGCTTGATCCCCCTTATTCTCTGGTTTCCTCCTTCCTCTCCACCCCCCACCTGTTGCTGTGCCCCTATCGCTGTATCCCTCCCTCTCTCCACCTCCACACCCTCCATCTCCATCATCAGGGCAATTTCCAGCCCCTCCCCCTCTCAGATGATGAACTTCGCCGTGACCTCTACCTTTCGTTCCAACTATAACCTGGCCTTGTTCCCCCCCCCCCCCCCACCTCCGCAGGCCCCCTTTTTCCTCTCCCCTCCTTCTCCCAGAGCGGATATTCCTCCTTCACCCCCTGAGACCCTGCACCCCATCCTTGCCTCTTTCCTTCCCACATCCCTCCCTACCTGGCCCTCTTCGGTGCGCACACTGCCCATCTCCCCCCCTCTCTTCCCCTCTCTCACTCTCTTCTTCCGGTCTCCCTCATCTACTTGTGCCTGGCAGATACTCTGTTTTGATCATGGTCAGTGTGCCACGTCAGTGTTGTGTTTAATGCTGTTTCTCCTGTGCATCGAGAGGTGTGATTTTAATTGTGTGCTGGCCTTGTACTTAGTGTCACTGTCAATGTTTGTTATGTGCTACGCCATCTGTCAATACTTTTATGCTCCGGTCATACTGTGCCTTGCGTTCTTTTAATTGTCCCAGTGTGTGGTTTTTTGTGTGTGCTACTTTTTTACGGTTTTTACCTCCATTTTACAGTCGCCCTTTTTTCTGTCTGTTGTCTTCCATGATGTTTCCCCTTTTTTATATCTATGTTCACCATGTTTTCTCCTTTGTATATTTTTAAATGTCTTCTATTGTTTGTTCTATGTCTTTCGGCTGAAGAGCAGTGCATATGCTGCAGCCAGACCACTCCTATGGGGAACTGAAATATAATAAAGGAAGGAAAATCTTGTCGACAGTCATGTGACTCACTCTGAGGATGGCCAGACGATACGCGGCCGAAATAGGAGTGGAGGAAAATTTTATTTACGCGGCTGCATGCTCGAAATTTGATGGACTATTCATTACGCTGCGAGAAGTTGAAAATGCGGGCATTGTATGATATTCCTTTGTTGAAGGACTGCATCGTTTCAGGATTCTACCAATAAACCGCAATCTAGAGTTCGCCTTACCCGTTACTTGTGTAATCTGATCATTACATTTGAGATCATTTCGAATAGTCACATCCAGATAATTGACGGATGTTATCGCTTCCAAAGACTAGGCATTTATTTTGTACTCGTACATTAATGGGGATTTTCGGCTTGTTGTACGCATTAGGCTACACTTTCTACTATTGAGAGATAACTGCCAGTCATTACACCACGCATTTATTTTCTGCAAATCCTCATTGATTTGTTCAGAGCTTTCGTGTGATACTACTTTCCTGTAGACTATAGCATCAACGGCAAACAGTCAAATGCCGCTGTCAGTACCAGGAACCAGATCGTTTATGGAAATCGTAAAGAGGAGCGGACCTATTACGCTGCCCCGGGCCACACCTGAAGTTACGCTTGTTTCTGTTGAAGTTATCCCGTTCAGGACGACATACTGCTCCATGTCTGTTAGAAAACTTTCTATCCAACCGGATATGTCATCGGATACACCGTAAGCGCGCACTTTTTGGAGCAAGCGACAGTGCGGAGCTGAGTCGAACGCCTTTCGAAAGTCTAGAAATATCGCATCAACCAAAGAGCCGGTAACTAGTTCCTGTTGTATTTCATGCACAAAGAGGGCCAGTTGTGTCTCGCATGACTGCTGTTTCCTAAAACCGTGCTGGTTCCTGCAGATGAGCTTCTCAGAGTCTAGAAAGGTCATTATGTCTGAACGAGAAATATGTCCCATGATTCTACAACAAATCAATGTCAGTGAAATTGGCAGGTAATTATATGCATTCGATTTTCTACCCTTCTTATAGATTGCTATGAGCTGGGCCTTCTTCCAGTCCCGTGGAACTTTCTGCTGTTCCCATGATCCCTGATGGATGACGGATAAGAATAGTGCTTTATTTGTAGCATAATCAACATAAAATCTTACGGGGATACCGTCTGGGCCAGTGCCTTCCTGGCGCCTAAGAATCTTAACTGTTTTACTATCCCAGATACACGAAACAGTATGTCAGCCATCCTTGCATTTGTTCAATGATTGAAAAGGGGGAATGGTGCTGCAGTCCTCTACGTAAACGAGTTTTTGACAGCTATGTTTAGAATTTCGGCCTTCTGTTTATCATCATCATCATTTACATTACCCGTACTGTCAGCAAGAGAAGGTATTGACTTATTTGTAGCGTTCATAGATTTTACGTACTACCAAAATTTTTGGGGGTTATTTTTAGAATCTGTAGATAAAATATTGCTTTCAAATTCGTTAAAAGAATCTCTCATTGTCCTTCTGACAGCTGCTTTCATTTCGCATAACTTCTGTTTGTTAGCGGGGCAGTGACTACGTTTAAAACGACTGTGCGAAATTCTCTGCTTTCTCAGCAACTTCCTAATATATTTGTTGTACCAAGGTGGATCTTTCCCTCCCCTATATTTTTGCTAGGCACATACTACTCTAGCACATGGTGGACAATACCTTTAAATTCCGACCAAAGATGCTCAATATCTTTCTGTCCCGCGGTGAATGCTTGGAGCTGACTATGAAGATATTCATTAATGACACTTTTATTTGCTTTCCTAAACAAGAAAACTCTACGCTGTTTCTATGTTTTTTTTTGCAACTTCCACTGACACAGAAGCCACAACGACATTATGGTCGCTAATACCTTCTTCTAGATTAACTTCTTCAAAAAGATCAGGTCTGTTTGTCGCCAAGATATCTAATATGTTCCCATCTCGAGTTGGTTTTCTAACCAATTGCTCAAGGTTTTATGTTGAGAGCGCTCCTAGAATAACTTCACACGAATCTTTGCATCTGCCCCCTGTGATAAACGTGTAATTTTCCCAGTCAATGGATGCTAGATTAAAGTCTCCACCTATAACTAATGAAAAATTTGGATATTTACTTCCTATGTACTCAAGACTTTCCCAGAAACGTTCTGCGACGTTTGTTGCGGATGCTGGTTGTCTATAAAAACATCCGAATACAATGGCCAGTCCTTGTCTGATAGACAGCTTTATCCAGACTGTTTTACAGTTCGACCCAGTATCGACCTCAACTGCGTTTAAACAGCTTTTAACTGCAATGAGAACACCACCTCCCATAGCATCAGTCCTATCCTTCCTAAACATTGTCCAATCCGAGTTAAAAATTTCACGGCTTTTTATGTCTAGTTTCAACCAGTTTTCGGTACCTAATAAAATATTGGCATTGCTACTGTTTATTTCGGAGAGTAACTCGGGGAGCTTGCTACAGACACTTCGACAATTTACTAAGCATATTTACTAAGCATATTTAAATCCTTTGGAATGACCTGTTTAGGGGAACTAACAGTTTTTACAGTTGGCACATCCACATCAGTGACATGAACTGGTAATTTTTCAGGCCAACGGGATGTTTCCCGTGGGGAGGAACCTAATCTAAAAAAAAACATTTGCACGCCACAAGTACTGTTTCGGGCTTTCAAAACGACTACGCACCCACCGACTCAACGATGAAATATTAAAATTTTTGCTGGTTTCGTTGTCTAGGGGCTGGGATACATAGTTGCCGCATTACAGCCCAAATACTGCTGAGTACGGTATACTATAAGCTTATACAAATGAATCGAATGGTCGAAGGTTTCTATCACTCGGAAATTGCGAATGATGAATGTAACATATAAATTTATAAATGAAAGATTGAAATTAAATAAAATCTGCAGGTACTACCTTAAACACTTTAAATGATGAGTACGATAGTAGAAGAACTGTTGAGAATGCGGTATATTTCTGCAAAACACTTATTGGTGTCGATGGTCCAGCAATTAAATATAATATAAGTTGAATAACAGGGAAACAATAGATTCCTACTGCACGTAATTAGTTATGAGCAAGAACATAGCACCGAGCGAGGTGGCGCAGTGGTTAGCACACTGGACTCGCATTCGGTAGGACGACGGTTCAATCCCACGTCCGGCCATCCTGATTTAGGTTTTCCGTGATTTCCCTAAATAGCTGCAGGCAAATGCCGGGATTGTTCCTTTCAAAGGGCACGGCCGACTTCCTTCCCTATCCTTCCATAATCCGATGAAACCGATGACCTCGCTGTCTGGTCTCCTCCTCCAAAGAACCCAACCAAACCCAACAACATAGCTCGCGAAATATTCACTTCTAAACGCACACTACGTCTTCATTGCAGGAGCCACGGAAATCACACAAGAGCACAGGTAGGCACCCCGAAATATTTCTATACTCCGCGAGCAGGCGCAAACTGCTCAACTGTCCATCTGTTTTCACCGACTGTGCGGCCCTCACGCCGTCCCGTCCCGGCACTTCCCGTGTCCCGTGCCGTACTCCTAGCACCGCCGCACTCCAACTTGCTTCCATCGAGTCTCCCCATTCACGAGCGCTGTGATTGGCTAGAGCGCTCGCGCCATGTCTTCATGCCAACGTACCCACACAAACATAATGAAACACTTTCGAAGCACTTGATTTGCATTTAAATAACTTGTAATTATTTAAATATTCCTACGGCTGGACCATAAACACGCTCTAACACACATTATTAAATACATAAACAAATTAAATAAACATATATCAAAGGAATAGCAACAAATGGTAGGCTAGTAGCCTAATGTCTCCGTGCTTTCTAAAACACAGTAAATATTTAACCAATTTCTTCACGAATAGTATATACCGGGTATAAACAAAGACATACATTAATAAATATATTTATAAGCATGCTGCTACCGTTTTCTCGTGTAACTGTGGAGTACTTATGGCCTGACGCGATCGGTAGTAATCGGCCACTTTGACCTCCAATAACTCATGTACTATTCAAGTTACATGCCTGCAATTCATACCAATTTAGGGTTACATTAATAGGTTTCTAAAGACATGTAGATCAACTAAATCGGATGAACCGTTTAGGGTTTGGATATTCGCTGCTGGGTGTTACTTGTATAATTTACAGTCAGATACTAAACTTTAAACTAATAAAGATATTGAAAATCTGATTACACCATCAGAATCGTCCTGCAAATAATAGTAATGTACACGTTTCTTTATGAGGTATCATGATTCATCTGGCTACTATTAATTTCTATACGAACTGTGAAATGTCTGCCATTAAGGTTTCACAAAGTCTGCCATCTTTGGCCCTCCCAACGCACAGTGTTACCAAGTAATTCCCAGCCACATGTTCGATGGACCACGTGGTCCGGTCTTTGTGTGGCCTCACGATCTTGCTAACGAGCCGCTCCTTGCCAAGTGGTGTCTGCCAACTCTGAAATTACAATATTTTCAGGGCGCCACGACTGGTCCGTTACCTCACACTGTGCTACCCATGTAGCTGCTTCCTGTGTGTAGTGCACCCCTGATCTATCGAGGGGCGTCCTACAACCCTCCACCCCAAACCGTAGGTCGAGGAATCTACAACCATTTTCGTCACAGAATCGAAGTACGCTCTGGTTTAGATTCTCCACTCGACTCCGAACCAGAGGACCCCAGTCCTCCCTGCGAACTATGCTGCAGATCGCCAGCTTGGCTTCCCCTCCTCAAGAGATGGAGGCCGCCTTTGCCAATTTAGCCAACCATCGAAAGGACCCATGCATTTCCTCTGAACCCCAACGACAGGCGTCGTTAGTAACGACATGTGCAACAATCTGCAGCTGGCTGCACCCCGCACGGTCGTTAGCTGCTGGAAGAGCCTCTACCACATCCATGACAAGGCTTCCCAGCAAGCACACCGAGTGAACGTTGGACTTTTTCCCTGCTCTAGCTGCTACGTTCCTGAGGGGCTCCATGACCCGCCTAACATTTTTTTTTAAATCTCATTTTGTTCGTTTTTATTCGTTGCATCTGCTCGGTGCGGACGTCGCAAGTCATCCGTTTTAGTTCGTCGTTGATCCATTAACTCAGTTTATTTTTATTTCAGAGGGCCATCTAACTCTCTGACGGAACACGCTGAGTTACCGTGCTGGCTTTTTGTTCGCTTTCGTTCGTTGCATCTGCTCGGGGCAGACGTCGTATGACATCCGTTTAAGTTCGTTGTTGATCGGTTAACTCAGTTTTTTTTTTTTATTATAGAGGGCTGCTAACCCTCTAACTGTACACGCTGAGCTACCGTGCCGACGAACATTGGAGCTCCCAGTAACTAACAAACCCGTACCCCCACGTGCCTGTCTAGATCTTGCTGCAGAAGCGGCCACTATACTGGCAGAAGGTGCATTCTGATCCGGCTCAGTCTTCCCCCTAGCATCAGATAGCACACTGAATCTATTAGCAAAGTGCATTGGATTTGGCAGGAGCATGAGTCCCCCATGCAGCCTTTGCCATGAGGCTCGAGACCTTGACACAGTCTGCCACCCACACTGAGGTGATAGTGGGCCAGCCGGCTCATTCGCACGTGAGTTCGGCTCAGTGACATCCCCCCTGCACATCTACTACAGCAGAGGCTGCCCCAGGTACCCCATCCCCACCACACCACAATGGGGCACTCTGGAGCTTGTTGACTGTTGCTAACAAAGCTTCAAGCTGCGTTTGGACTGTGGCCAACTCCTCCTGCATCGGCACACAACAGACACAGTCCCTATCCATCTAGCTAATAACTGATTTACTATAAAAACTTAAGGAAACCTACTGCCAAAAAAGGTTAACAGCTACACGCTAGTTGTCAGAAAGTACACTCAACAATAAAACTAAAAATGTATGCTAGAAGCTAGATCTGGTGCTTATTTTCCTGCTAGGGTTTATTTAGTGAATACTGATGAATAAGACAGTGACCTATAGTAAACTGCTAGGGGCTATCTAGTGAATATTATTAACGAATTAAACAGTGACTTACGGCAAGCTGCACCTACCGATTATCCCTCGTATTTCTAATTTAAACAAGCGTTTACGTACACGCGAAAGTGACTTAATAAAACTATAAAAACTACTACCTTAAATGTACCGAGTCTAAATGGCAATAATAAACCTAAATACTGAGTATTGTACACTGACAGATGCAGGTACAAAACAAAACCTTCAGCTAACAATAAGAGTTCAGAATGTAAAGCAGAAATACGAACTTTAATTATAGGAACCAATGGGCTTACAGTACTCGATCACTAAAGCCCACAACAAGCTAAGGAATTTAAGCATACAGCGAGGTGAGTTTTAGCTTTCTGCTAACTAAACCGTATATAAGAAGGACTCAGAAGTTGTATTGTAACACTGATTTACTAAGATATTGTAGTGTAATACTAATTTACCTCGTATTTTACGTTTGCTTAACTGTTAACGGTCGCAGGTTGCGCTAGTCAAACAAATACAGGTGAGGTTAGAATTCACTGTCAGTATCACTATTCCTAATAAAACGTATACAAACTGCTACCTTCAATGAATCGAGTCTAGATGACACTAATAAACGTGAATACCGAGTATTGTACACTAAAACTGATTAACCCTCGTATTTATAATGTAAACAAACGTTTACGTACACGTGAAAAGTAACCTAATAAAACGTATAAAAACTACTATCTTCAATGTATCGAGTTTCAATGACACTAATAATCGCAAATACTGAATATTGTGCTCTGAATTAATTGATAATCCCGCATATTTAAATTCACTTAAGAATGTAAACAAACGTTTGCGTGCACGCGGAACTGTCCTAAACAGAAACTTCGCTTATCTTATTCAGACGCAAATAGGAACTTAAACCTTCAATTTGACACGTCTGTCTCACACTAATGCACATAAATCCTATAGAATAGACAGCAAAAACGATTAATTAATAGCTAAATTATTTACCTTGTAACACAGCAAGCGCAAAGCCCTCGTAGCCGACGTCAATGCTGCTAACAGTAAAGTTTAGTGCGTAATAGTTACTTTGTTCTTTATGTATCAGAAAGCACATTGATGCAAGGCTACTAGGCTTGGTATGCAAAGCTAAGAAGGAAATTGTATTGGTTTAGTGTAAAAAATTTAACGTTTATTATGTAATCGATATTATTGTTACTTTATTTAGAACGTGAAAGTGGTCAAGCTTTTATTATTTAAATATCTTAAAATGTAAAATAATGTATAATCTGTAACCAACCAGTTGGATGACTTCAGGAAAGGGAACTGCCATAGTGAGTTGAGCGAGGATATTCGGCGCGCGGGAAATGCGGCGGGGGACGGACAGAGGGGAGTGAGTGCTGGTGCAGACGCGAAAGCGGACAGTTCGGCTGGCGGCTCCAAAGGGTACAGTTCGGATGCAGACGCGAAAGCGGACTGTCGCTCTTTAGGTAGCTGGGAAGTGAAACGACTTAGACAATTTCTCGTTGTGTGGTATCAGTGGATTTAGTTTCCGAGTGGTGAGCAGATGCGCGCCAGGCGTGAATTCTTTAAGTTTTGGCGCAGATAACTTGTATTTCGCCACAAAATTATGAATGATAGAACTGTATCAAATGAATATGCGCTCGAGTGCAACAGTAGCTCTAAATAAGACCACTTTCGCTATTAGTACGTTTTCTGAGTAAACATTATTCTAACCACATCGCAACTGTGTGGCCTCCTTCATTTATGGGTCCTTAATTTAGTTCCTGATATTATTATTGCTGTTTTTATATGTTAAGTTAGCTATGTATATCGCAAACTTGCCACCAGCCAGACAATTTAACTAAAGGGTCACAAGTGTACAATTCAGGACGTGTAATGCGATACGTGCGGTTCAACCCTGAGACGAGTTTGAGCCAAGACATTTCTACCAAGGAGAACCGCATGTGAGCCCGAACATCTTTGGAATGTTAGCTTGCAGTGCATTAATCTCTGTGTATGGCTTCATCGTGGAAGCTTGCGTAAACTATAGGATACAATGAATAAACCAGTTTATTTTTCAAGCATCGTATTAGATTTACACAATTAATGACATATTTAGTCGTGTTGCAGAAGGTCAGAAAAAGCTTCTATGTTTTTTACAGTCTGGTGGTGCCTCCATTTTTTCCGGACATAAGAGGAAATCAGGCAATTACGATGTGATCGAACCATCTGGTGCCTTTTCCACATTAAAATTTTTGATGCCCTCTGAAGGAAGTCATTCAAAATCAGGTACGGGAAGATGTTTCATCATCATCCAGCTATCAGCTATTGACATCAAGATATGCAGGCTGTCCATAAAGTCACATTACAACTTCAAAATTTTATTACAACGGCAGTTGTTGAAATATTTTAACAACACTTCTTTCATTATAATCACTGTTTATAAAAAGTTTTTTTGACACTGCTTAATAGACCTCTGTATGGGCGTTTTTAGTTGCATGAAGCACATCAAGACGGTACTCGATTTCTTGACATCTTCACTGTAGCATATAGTCATCAGTGGTGGCAATGGCAATACGAATCCTTTGATTCAAGTCAGCAGTGTCCCGTATCTGTGTTTCATACACTAAATTTTATACATACTTCATCAAAAAAGTCCAAGGGAGTGATATCTGGCGAACGCGGTGGCCAAGGAATTGGCCCATTCTTTCGAATCCATCTGCCTCGAAATGTTTCATTGAGGAACCAACGAATACGCAGTCCCCAATATGGCGGTGAAATATCTTGTTGGTAAATGATAGTTGGTTTGTAAGTCAATGAGTTGTGGTGTCACATATTCAGTCAGAATGTCGAGGTAAACATCTGCAGTAACTGTTGACTCGTTGAAGAAAAATGAACCAATTATTCGGTTGCACATGATTCCACACCACACATTCATTTTTGGACTATCCCGATGAAGCTCCATAGTCACATGGGGGTGTTCAGATCCTCAGATTCTCACATTGTGTCTGTTTAATGTCCCAGAAACATGAAAAGTTGCCTCGTCACTGAAACAAACACGCTTGAGGAATGCTCATTGTGTTGGTAGCCCTGCACAAGGCCGCACGCACGGAGACAGAGCTCTCGTGAAAGATAAGTAATTTAGGTTGTAATTAATTGTAGTTGAACACTTTTAACTAATTAAATACGTTCTTTAGTGTGCTCTTCAAGCTCACCATTAAAAGTTTTTCTTTTATTTGCGTAGTGTTCTAGTAATCGCGAAAATTTTGTTTGTTTACTTACTGCTGCTTAGGCCTAATTTTTCGAGTGTGCATATTTAGCGTCATACCGCAATTGGAAGTGCATTTGCTGTAGTGTCACTGATTATATACGTTCATTAGGGTGCCTTTCAAGCTCACCATTAAAGGTTTTTCTTTTATTTGCGTATTGTTCCAGTAATCGCGAAAAGTTCGTTTTGTTTATATTTCGCGGCCTTGCCTTATTTTCCGAGTGTGCATACTTAGCTTTATACCGCAATCTTAAGTGCATTTTGTATAGATTAACTAATTAAATACGTTCATTAGTGTGCTCTTCAAGCTTGCTATTAAAGGTTTTTCTTTTATTTACGTATTCTTCCACTTATCGCAAAAAGTTCGTTTTGGTTACATTTGGCTGTTTACGCCTAATTTTTGATCGTGCATATTTAGCGTTATACCACAAATTTAAGTGCGTTTGGTGATAGTTCACTTACATATTAGATTCCAAAACATATTTAGTGTCCTTTTGCATCTGTATTTAATATATTAGCGTTATCACTTAGTAAATCTCTTAACTAATTTCCAAACTACCACGGATAGTAACTGTGTGAGGTGCGGTAGGAAAGTTAGTTTAGGGGTTTTGTGCAGCTGTTGTGACAGGTGGTTTCATTGGGGAAATTGTAGGGGCCTGGAAATTAGGGAAACAAATGAGACTCTTCCATTCTTTTGCAGGATTTGCTCAACAGATAGGATTATAGCTGAACTGGAGGAGAAAATTAGAGTCCTACAGGCTGATTTGGGGAGAGCGAGGGAGGAACTGAAGAGGTTAAGGGGGAGGAGGGTAAAGAGTGGTGGGAAGTGGTACCTGGGAACAGAGGCCACAGTAAGAGGACAGTGTCAGACAGTTTCCCAATTGGCACAACCAATAGATATGCCTTGCTACCACAGTTAAGTAAGGAAGAGGTTCCTATGGAAGTAGATGTAGTTAAGATGCAACAAGCTCTCACTAGGCAACCAACTGTTTCAAAAAAAGTAGAAAGTAAGATGAAAGATCTGTTGCTACATAGCAGCCATGGAAGAGGTGTGGGCCAGTTTTTGCAGGAAAAATTAGGTGACAGGTAGCAGGTCACAAACATTTTCAAGCCAAGTGCAAGTATTAGCCAGGTGTTAGAAGATATAGGTTTTCTTGTGCAAGGGTTCACAAAGCAGGATCATTTGATGATAGTGGGTGGAGTGGGAAACAGCATTGATAGGGATCAGGGCTACAGTATTGAGTGTGACCTGGTGAAAATAGCCTCGGCAACGACCCATACCAATGTTGGGCTGGTGTCTGCATTCGTGTGGCATGATCAGCCCCAGTTGAA
Organism: Schistocerca serialis cubense; assembly: GCF_023864345.2. Taxonomy (NCBI): domain Eukaryota; kingdom Metazoa; phylum Arthropoda; class Insecta; order Orthoptera; family Acrididae; genus Schistocerca; species Schistocerca serialis. Next base: position 34,488,677 of record NC_064640.1, read on the forward strand.
CCGCTCTGTCAGGAGGGTAAATATGGAGTTGGATCAGTGGCGTAGGGCGGCCACTCTGTTAGACATTGGATTGGTTCCTGTCGAGGCTATTGACAGGGGGGATTTCACAAGGCATGGTCTACACCTCAATAGGAAAGGTAGGGGGAAACTGGCAGGGTTGTTAGCGAAATCCGTAAGGGGGGACACTAGTACTCATGGATGTACCTCTTTTTTATACTAATATCAGTGTCCAATGAGAAGTTCAGGCAGACAGGTGCTAAAGAGATCCAAAACTCACAAAATTCTCACAACGGGAAAGTAAATAATAATGTTACCATATTTAACCAAAATATTGGTGAATTAAAGAAAAAAGTAGATTCTCACAAAAGTGAAGTAAAAAATAATGTTACCTTTTTCACCAAAATATTCCGGGGTTGAAGAATAAAGTACATGAGCTACTGGCTTGTTTAGATGACACTGAATCTGATAATGTAATAGATATACCAATGCCTGTCTGAGCATCACAGTGTGTCTGATATAGAAAAGGTAAATATCAGTGGTTATAGACTACCTGCACATATGAGTAGAAAGAATAAAGTGAGAGGAGGAGTTGCCATATGTGTCAAAAGTTATCACTGTGTAGAAAGCATAGATACAAAAAAGTTTTGTCTAGAGCTACATATACAAGCATGTGCCTGTCAACTTAAACTGAAGGAGGGCTCTTTTATAATTGTAGCATTATATGGATCCCCTTCAGGAAACTTTCATTTATTCCTGGACAACTTGGATGCCTTGTTGTGCTATCTGTCAGATAGGGGAAAGCAAATTATTATTTGAGGGGACTTCAATGTTGATTCACTGAAAGAGTGTAATAGGAAGAATGATCTGGAAGTCTTGCTCGGTTCTTTCAATTTGACATCTGTCGTTAATTTTCCTACTCGGGTAGTAAAGGATAGCAGCACATTGATATATAACACTTTTATAGACCAAGATAGGTTTAAAAACATAAATTCTTGTCCTGTTGAGAATTTGCTTTCTGATCATGATGCTCAGCTAGTTACATTATATAACATAGCTCCATTCAGTAATTAAAAACTACCCTCCAAAGTTGTGTGTTCAATTAATGACTCAAGAATTAGAAATTTCAGAGAAAATCTTCAGCGGTTAGACTGAGATGAGGTGTACAAGGAACCCGATGCTAATTTAAAATATAACTTATTTCATGATACACTTGTAAGAGAATTTGAAAACTGTTTCCCCAAGAAAGTAGTTAAATCTAATTATAAGAAACCATGCAAAAAACCGTGGCATACTAAAGGAATAAAAACATTTTGTATCCATAAAAGGGAACTGTATCTAACAACAAGAAAGAGTAATGACCCACAAGCTGCCAAATACCATAAAAACTACTGTGCTACATTAAGAAAGGTTATTAAAAAGTCCAGAAGCATGTGCATCATGTCTGAGATTAATACCTCTGATAACAAAATCAAAACAATTTGGAATATTATTACAAGGGAGATAGGGCAACCAATAGTACAGAATGACAGCATCACCATCAAAGCGAATGGAAACTTGATAAACAACAACCCGGAAGTCGAAAACATTTTGAATAATCATTTTTTAAATGTTGTAGAGAGAGTAGTATCTAAAAGTTCATTATAAGAAGCAAGGCAGTTAATGGAAGAGGCCTTATCCACACCATTTGATATAATTGAAATTCCACCCACCTCTCTGTCTGAAATTAGGAAGATAATAAACTTTCTCAAGAATAAAAGCTCACATGGAATTGATGACACTTCCAGCAGGATAATAAAAGCTTGTAGCCAAGAAATAAGTGGGATTCTTAGCCACATATATAATAGCTCACTGAAGCAGGATATTTTCCCAGATAGGCTGAAGTATGCCATTGTTAAACCACTGCATCAAAAAGGGGATACGTGTGATGTCAACAACTACCACCCAATCTCTCTTCTGACTGCCTTATCCAGAATTCTTGAAAAAGTAATGTAGTGTAGAGTAGCTCCACGCCTTCGTAAAAATAAAGTTTTAACAAAATATCAGTTTGGTTTCCAGAAGGGTTTTTCAACGAAAAATGCTATATATACTTTCACTAATGAAATATTAAGTGCTCTGAGTAACCGGAAGTCACCCGTTGGGATTTTTTGTGATCTACCAATAAATATAGACTTCGATCAGAAATCGGTAGCTAAGGTAGAATATTCAAAATTTCTAGGTGTATGCAATGATGAGGGGTTGAACTGGAAAAAACACACTGAGGATCTGCTGAAACGTTTGAGTTTAGTTACTTATACTATTAGGGTCATTGCAAATTTTGGCGATATACATATGAATAAATCAGCTTTCCACGCCTATTTTCATTCTCTGCTTTTGTATGGCATCATATTCTGGGGTAACTCATCATTGAGTAAAAGAGTGTTCATTGCACAAAAGCGAATAATCAGAATAATTGCTGGAGCTCATCGAAGATCATCCTGCAGACACTTATTTAAAGAGCTAGAGATCTTCACTGTAGCCTCACAACATATATATATATATATATATATATATATATATATATATATATATATATATATATATATTCACTTATGAAATTTTTTATTAAAAATCCAAACAAATTCAAAAGTAATATCAGTGTACATGGCAACAACACTATGAGAAAGGATGATCTTCACTACTCAACGTTAAATCTAACTTTGGCTCAGAAGGGGGTAAATTATGCTGCCACAAAAGTCTTTGGTCACTTACCTAATAGCATCAAAAGTCTGACAGATAGCCATATAGCATTTAAAGGGAAATTAAAAGAATTTCTTAATGCCAACTCTTTCAGCTCATTAGATGAACTTTTGGATGTAGTAAGTGGGTAATTTCCCCAACCCCCACAAAAAAATTAAAAATATTAAGTGTCATGTAATATTTTGTGTTATGTAATATCTTGTATAAACACCTTTTATTAACGTGACACGTTCCACATCATTACGAAGTGTTGTATTCATGATCTATGGAACAAGTACTAATCTAATCTCTAATTTAGCTTCATCCTCCGAAATGTGTTCCAGAATGTTGAGAGCAAACTCTGACCGTTTTGGATAGTCATTTGGCTCAAATGTCTGTAACAGTTGCGATTTGGAAGGGTAAAACAATAAGTTTTGTGGAAGACCTTATGCACAGTTGAACGTGGTAGTTGCTACTGTCTGGCAGCAGTGCGGATGGACTTCGTAGGTGAATGAGTGAAGAAGTTTAAAACACGATCAATGGTTTCCTCAGATGTTCTTGGTCGCCCGCTGCTCCCTTTATCAAACACTGTCACTGTCTCTATAAACTTTTTGTGCCATGCACAGACTAAAGCGCACGATGGTGGATCTCTTCCATACTTCGTTCTGAAGTTCCGTCGAGTCTGAACATCTGATTTTATCTCAATAAACCAGGACACACATTGTGCCTTGTCTTGAGAGGTTGCCATTCTATAGAGGTTCAGTTCCAACCATCAACAAAGTATCTGAAACACAAAATTTTAGTATATATAAAACTTTAGTAAACAGTGATTGAAATAAAATAAATTTTGTTAAATTATTTCAACAACTGCCGTTGTAATAATATTATTTAGTTGCAAAGGGACTTTATGGACACCCTGTATGATCAAATATTTATCGATTGTTTCATCATAATAGGACACGAATGTGCTGGCAACTGCATGTCTGCGAAAACAATGAACAATTTCCCGCCTGATGTCTCGTTCAGCAAAGTGGAATTATTAGATATTGGCTGACAGAAGCAACTCCTCTTTGATAATTTTCAGCAGCGCATCCAATGTGAGACTAGGTGCAGCAATATAACAGGTAGCGTCCAGGGCATATATCTTAAGGCAAAAACTACGAAAGTTTTCCAAGGCGCCGGCAAGGATCAGCACACCAATTTTTCAATACAGATCACAGTACCCTTCTAGTGCTTTGTAACTGAATGCGCTCCATACATTACACGATTTATGGTACTCAGCCTCTGGTATCATTCCGTCTGTTAATGTACTTTGAAAGTTTTCGAATAAAGGCAGGGGCGATTTTCGATAAGAATCAGTTCATTGATTACGTATGCATATGGGAAAATTCACTTCCGGTTAACTAAAATAAACTCATTACGATGGAGAAAATATGTACTCATTCCTTTTAATTCTTGTGATTTCATGTAAAACACACGCTTTTCTAGGGAACATCTCAGAAAATCTAATAAATCAATAAATCTGAAATTTATGATACATCTAGAAAATTGAAACGTGATATGGATGCAGCTCAGCATGTTCCTCGTGATAGTGAGCCATCGTTTGTTCATATAGGTTCATAATCAAAAAAGTCGCGTCGTAATTTCTCAGAGTAACAGACGGGCACAGTATAGTCATGCCTATAATTCATATAGCAGCAGGTATGTGCTGCCCGTCGGTACGCAGCTGTAAAATGAAAATGATACTGGTGCTTCTCATCGCCTTCCGCTAAAGGTTTTTGCTGAGCAAAACGCTGATATGAAACTTCCTGGCAGATTAAAACTGTGTGCCCGACCGAGACTCGAACTCGGGACCTTTGCCTTTCGCGGGCAAGTGCTCTACCAACTGAGCTACCGAAGCACGACTCACGTCCGGTACTCACAGCTTTACTTCTGCCAGTACCTCGTCTCCTACCTTCCAAACTTTACAGAAGCTCTCCTCTCATTCTGAAAACGCTGATAGTTCTGTGAGGCTTAGGAGCAGTCAAGTAAACCATTCCACGGAATTGCTTCCCCTGAAAAATTTAAGCTGGGTAAATTCCTGGCTATAGCTGCAGTGTACGAGGCCTGTCTGGAAAGTATCTGACCTTGGCCAGTAAAAATATTTCGAATACATGACGGGGTTGGGACCCCAATCCCCCTCAAAATAGGCCCCTTGTGCTTGCACACACTTAGCTCACCGATCCTTCCACAGCTTGAAACACATCTGGAAGTGTTCTAATGGAATGGTGTCCCGTTCCGTCGTTGTTTTCTGCATTATCTCTTCTCTACTCTCAAAACGGGATCCCTTCAGTGGCGTCTTCAATTTTGGAAAGAACCAGAAGTCGTAAGGAGCCACGTCTGGAGAGAAGGAAGGTTTGCGAATGGCTGTAATTCCACGTTTAGCTACGAAAGTTTTGCTCAAGTGGGGTGAACGGGCAGGGGCATAGTCATAATGCGGTTGCCAGTCTTTCGCCGTCCACATGTCTAGTCTTTTGCGCTGAACTGCTTCTCTTGCGACGACTGTAGTTTTGTTTCTAGGTTGTTCCCATACACCCATGACTCATCTCCAGTTAACACGGTGTTCAGTAGCCCAGGATCAGTGTTGGTGGTGCCCAGAAGGTCCTGTGCAACGTCAAAACGGAAGTCCTTTCAGCGACAACAACTTGGGCACTCGGTGCATGTTCAAATCATCACGCAAAATTGCATGTACGGAATCTTTGCTCACTGCAACCTCTTGGGCAATCTCCTGCACGACTAAACGACGATCTGCAATCACCAAATTTTGCACCCTCTCAACAACAGCTGCACTCCGAGCAGTTTGGGGCCTGCCAGAACGCTGGTCACTCTCCCCTGATGTGCGGCCATTTTTGAATCGGTTGAAACACTCCTCAATTTGTGTTACACCCATCGCATCTTCTCCAGACACCTACTGAATCTTACGAATTATTTCGCTTTGAGAATCACCAACCTTTTGACAAAAGTTTATGCAGTATCTTTGCTCACTACCTTCAATCATCTTGAGAGAATCGGTAATCCGATGAACACGTTGTAGCACCTCACTCAGCGACTGACAGGCAGCGACTGACGCGATGGAAGGCGAGGACAAAATTCACTCATGTGCATAAAGGTCTCTCCCTTTACTGTGTACAGTGGCGCCGCGCTATCGTCTCTATTTTCTGCGGGAAAATCAAAGGTCGGATACTTTTTAGACAGCCCTCATATATACAGTAGTAAGCAACACTGAAAGTTGTATGCAAATATACCTGATCGGAATACGAATTAGATTCTGTACTTCGCCGGTAACCTACGACTAGCTCCAATGTGTATTCCGCATCACATGAAATCACGAAAGGCAGTTTCAGTTTAACACTAATTTTGTAAATTTCATAAACAGGTCTTTGCCGGTAGGCAGTATACCGATAACTGTTTTAAACGGTTTATACTCTGCTCGGTGTTCATCTAATTCTTTTTTGGACTAAAAAACACAGGCATATTGCTTGCACATATTACAGTATACCGATGAGGAGTAATCCTAACATCGACAAGTATATTTATGTAACAGAAATTACATGTATCTATATTATCAGCAACCTGAAAGACTAATAGATTCACGTGTCTGTCAAAATAGTGTTTGGTAATGTATTGTGGTACAATTCTAATTTCTTCGTCCTTTCCTTATCTTCTACAGTCACCCATTCATAATGTGAATACTGGATACCATAGACGTTTATACACACACCTTCATTCTGTTTTCCGAAATATGAACAGGTTGGAGCTCTGCAGGGAACTGTAAATTGTTTGCACATAGAATGTAATTAGACATACTTTCTGCATGCTTATTTACAGGACACAAGAGTAAGCGACACTGAATGGTATGTGTAAATGTAGCTGATCGGGAAAGGAAATAGTCTGTACTATGGCTGCAACCAGTAACTGATTGTAATGTGCCTTTACTATCAGCTCAAAACATGAAAGGCAGACCAGTTCTTGATTAAACTCATTTTCTCATTATGTTGATGGTAAAAATTTAATGATTCATTGCAACACTATGTTATATAGAAAAACGTAGATTTTAAAAATACAAGTAATATAAATGGTACACTTTCTCACTGAATGTTCAGTCATCCATTATAATTGCTCATGTAGTGCAAAAAAGAAATTTAATGTCAAAATATTGTATGAAACATATCGGTCATGTTACAAACTTCATATGTAGCGTTACTTTACTTTGTTTCGTTTTTACCTCCTAGTCGCTGTATACTTTCTTTCCATCACACAATTTTAGCAAGTGTCTGTTTCTGAGCTGAGCTACATCTTATCAGAACAGATCAGACTTGAAAAGATATCTATCCCTCCAACCATTCTCTCTCCTTCTGCCTTGCCCTGTAGGAGCAGGTGATGAAATTTAATAACGAGACACGAGTGGGCAGATGTGTACGAAGACGTACATGAGATGAGATTTCATGAGGAAATTAAACGACAAGGCCGTACAGAGCGGAATTTCTTGGGAAATTTGTTGCTGTTTTCTGTGAAAATTGACTGTAGTTGATTAGTAATCACATTTGTGTCTAAGGGTTATGTGGTATATTTGACATAGGAGAGACAAAGGTATGTGTGGAAGCCATTTTAAGTATATAATGCATATCTTTGGACACTGGAATCATTTTCGTGTTGCACTAAGAGAAGTATGTAGGTGCAGCTAAATAACGCATTACTTTGACCTTGGCTTCACTTTAATATTAAGTCAGAGCGATCAGAGGGACAGAGAGAATATGGTTAATTTATCACAGGTATGTTTACGTAGTACAGTATTTTGTTGACGTTTGAAACATAGAGAAAACACTAGTAGTGAAGAAATTTTTCTCATACAGACTTGCTACGTTTACAAATACAAAACGTCTCTTAAATTTTGGGGTCATTTTAATATTAAGGCAGAGGTATTTGAGTTCCCTGGAAATAATGGACATATACTTGCCATTAAAGCAATGGTGACTTTATTTTGTATTGAATATCTGGCACATCAGTTGAATACAGACTAGAAAGAGGCTGGTGGAAGTATAAAATGCATAAATCTTCTGTACGTAAATTACCGAGACGAATTTGTATGTAAATAATGCATATCTTTGACCTTGGAGTCTTTTTAATATTGTGATATAGGTATGTATGTGCATAACTTTGATACTGGCTTCACTTTAACATTAATGTAGAAGTAAGTGACCGTCACGGAAATAATGACTATTAATTTTCACTTTAAATTTAGGATTACTTAATATTTTTGCTATTTATCTTCTGCATCATTTTAATAGTGGTAGGAAAGAGGATTAGCAGGAATATAAAGCTCATAAATGGTATGTATATAAATTATGCAACTCAGTAACATTATTTTTAGGTCAGAAATAATGCATACCTCAGAATTTCAGGGAAATAAAGAAACATTCATGTTGAAGTTATGTAATATTTTACTACGTATGTAGCGCATCACGTTAGTAGTGGTTGGAAAAAGAGGAGAGGGAGGGGTGTAAAGTTCACAATTAGTCTGCATGTAAATAATACAGGGCATGAAACTTCCTGACAGATTAAAACTGTGTGCCGGACCGAGACTCGAACTCGGAACCTTTGCCTATAGCGGGTAAGTGCTCTACCATCTGAGTTACCCAAGCACGACTCACGCCTCGTCTTCACAGCTTTACTTCTGCCAGTACCTCGTCTCCTACCTTCCAAACTTTACAGAAGCTCTCTTGCGAACCTTGCAGAACTAGCACTCCAGAATGGAAACATCCCCTAGGCTGTGGCTAAGCCATGTTTCCGCAATATCCCTTCTTACAGGAATACTAGTCTTGAAGGTTCGCAGGAGAGCTTCTGCAAAGTTTGAAAGGTAGGAGACGAGGTACTGGCAGAAGTAAAGCTGTGAGGACGAGGCGTTAGTCGTGCTTTGGGAGCTCAGATGGTAGAGCACTTGCCCGCGAAGGGCAAAGGTCCCGAGTTCGAGTCTCGAAGGCACACAGTTTTAATATGCCAGGAAGTTTCATATCAGCGCACACTCCGCTGCAGAGTGAAAATCTCATTCTGAATACAGGGCATCTTTATACCACACTCTCACTTTCGGGAAAGGGGCAAGACAGTAGGTATAAAACACAACAACCAATCGTTCTGTTTCCATGTAAGTATTACTGTGGATACGGACAGGGGGACAGAGTGTTTTTGATTTCTCAGGCTATTTTAAAATATTAAACTCTGAAGACGAGAGGGAGGGGAGACAGACAAAAATCACGTGACTGACCTGTTTTTATGTAAGGAGGGCAGCGTTTAAAAATTTCCGTTAACACATATAATCTATTTCCGCTACTTTGCATTTTTAATGCTGTTCTAAGGCTTACAACTAATAATGATGATAACATCGTTGATGAGATCATGATTTCAAGGTCCTAGATGACATCATATATAAGTCAACGTCGACGTAAGAGTCACTGACCCCTCGACATGACTGTAGACAACACAAAGCTCAAAGGTAAAATTCTGTCCAGAACCATCACAGCTATCCTCCTGCTGTTTAAAGTGACGATCACTATTTTGAATGCAAGTATTACTATGGTGCACCAAATATTTGATGCAGTCTGCAAATATCTTTGTTGTCAGCGTAATGGTGCGGAACAGAGACAACTTTACAAAGTCAGAATGGTGGTGTGAATTTGTAAAACGTCTGTCAGTGCTTATAAGATATGGTTAGCATGCTAATATTGATTCTGATTTACAGTTCAGTGTCTTCTCGTCGACTGACGCCTTGTGCCTGTGACATAGTGAAATTTCTCTGATTCTTTATCCTGTTGTTGGCTCTACTGGCTGGCAAGCACACTGCTCCAGAATTCAGCTGAAGTATTGTGGGATGACATCTGGCAGTTCACGTGTGAAGGTAATGACGTGGGGCTCAGCGGACTTTGTTAAGCTGTGTTTGTTTCACAATTTGTCACATGCTCTTAATTGCACTGTGACGTCTATGAAAGGTGGTATTGCATCTGAAATAAAGCTTGTTGCGTCACCAAACAAGACTTAACCAAAATATGTCTCTCACTCTCTCTCTCTCTCTGTCTCAGTGGACGTTTTTCTGAATGTATAACATGTGCCAGGCAAATGATCACAATGTACCAATGTGTGCTTATTCATGTGAGCAACTTACAGTGTTGATTGTTTCTTTCTGCTGCATAACTAGGTAAGTAACACGGTCTTTTGTCACCTGTGGCTTTGTTAGAATGAACTTAAGAAAAAAATTACTTTCTTTCGGTGTCTTATTTGCAGTGCAACATTATCTTCTTCTTTAAGAAATTCGTTCTGATTTCTCCACCTGTTAGTAAACTATACAAAGCAAAAAAACAGAGAAACTGGCAAATTACGCTTCTATTTACTTGATGACTACTTCTGGGTCGGGACCCACTTTCAGATCATCCCGACAGTGAAAAGGTGTTTCCCAAAACATAAGAACCATGTCATAACAAGAAATGTATACATATAACAAAATGCAAACGAACTGTTACAGAGCATACAGATCTTTTCTAGTCCAATTATTATTTATTCAGTTTCGAACTTGGTAGTCATGTACAACAAAATAGTTACCTGCTTCTGCACAAATATCTTAATAGTGTCTTCCTTTGGAATGAACTTTTTACCTGACCAAAAGCAGTTTGATGCTTCCATCTGTTTTCTTTTTCTCCAGTATTCGTCAAAGAAAGCCTGTTAAAAACTTTCCAAGATGTCGTATTTGTCTTGAGCTAAGTCTCCCCAAACACGAGCTTCTCCCATAGGACCACATACCACGAAGCCTATTTTCTGTTTGCCATTCGATGCTCTATTCAACATATCCTCAAAATCACTCCAGATCTCTTTGGGATGCACACTCTTATTTGGATCAAACCTCAGAAACTGTCTGTGGTTACCATAAGCAATTACAGATGATTTTGCAACACTATTTACTATTACATGACCACTACTATTAGTAATTCTCTGATCTACATTTATTAGTTTAATGTCATGCTCTTGTAGGTTACCATTAACTGTTGTACTAAATTCCGACAAGTTAGTTTCTAAATCAGTTATTTTTGCACAAACTTGCCACCCAAAGAGTTTACATCTCTCACTTTTATCTTTAAGTTAATTTGCCAGAATTGTATGGCCCTCATTGCACAGTTTTTCAAAATGATATACTTGGGCCTGTACTTTGGTCGAGCCAACACTCGACTGTTCACCGTGTTGTTTACTACCTTCAGCAACTTGCTTTATATGGGTAGTTAGCTGATCTTTTACTGTTACAATATAATTCTTACATTCTTGTTTCGCATGGCAGATTTGCCCTTTCACGCTTTCGTTAAGCTGTGGTATCTCATTTTCTATAGACTCACTTTAGCCTGAAATTCTGTAATCCATTTCCTCTTGAATATTCTCTTTAAATTGTTCAGTTTCTTTCCAACTGTTCTGACTGTTTCATAAACCCCTGATTAATTTCAAAAATTAATCCATTTATTTTACTGTACACATCAGACCCAAGTTTATTTATTTTCGTATTCATTTCATTACCCAGGCCACTTATTTTACAATACATACCAGAGCCGATTCGATTTATTTGTGTATTCATGTTACTTACAATACTACTGTTAATACCACCCATGTGTTTCATAATGTTTTGTAACACGTTTTCAGTGCTAACTGTCTGCTCTCCATACTCCAATGATGGCTCTATTTTCGCTTCAGTAACAGTAAATGGTACCAATTTAACATTAGGACTAGGTGCCTGTTTCGTACTTACTACTTGAATAGAAGTTATCATATTTTTCTTGTCAGTTTCGAAACCTGACTCTCCTTTCAATTCCTTCACTAGATCTGTTGCGAACTTAACGTCAACTTCCACCATGTCTTGATCATTAATTCGCCTATAAGTGTCAGATAATGAATTTGTAAAACCACTGTCTTTGGTTTTTGACACATCAAAACTAAAATTTCGTCTCTTACTATCATCTGCAAGTACTGAATCATGAAAATCTACACCCTCCTTCCTTTCACTTAAACAAACTTATCACTTTTCTCGATGCTGACAATTTTCTTTCCACAGTCACGTACAAAACGAAGCAAAACACTACTTAGCTTTTCCTCCACGTTGTCAGCACAAAGAGATGCTATTGTGAGTCTATCCACCAAAGACTTCTTGCTCCGGTGCAGTTTGTGGGACTCCACAGCACCGTCATCTGCCATAACTTCAGTTCAAAATTATGTCTCCTCCTGCCTACCTGCGAATGACACTGCTCCCAGGTGCTATCGTCGGCGTTCCCGAAGTTCATTGACGTCTCTGACTGCTGTGTCCTGGATCTCCGCTAATATTGTTCACAGTTCTTCACTAGCCCTTCTTCTATAGCTTCAGTTCAAAATTTTGTCTGCAGACGCGTGGAGCTTTCTAGCACGGGCTTTACACTGCTGCTTTTAAAGTTCATTCATTACTTAACTTTACTTTTCTCGGCCGCTAAATGCACAAAATGCGACGAGGTGGTTTGGTCTCTCACTATTCATTAAACAATCAGTCAACGTACCTGGATAGGCTTCGGGTTGTGTGCCCCTTTACTCTGCGATGGTAGATATTCGTTTAGCTGACAATAGCAGCGTTGATGAAAATTCGACTAAATACCTACCACCCAAAGGCATGTAATTCCAGTCAACGGGCAGTAGCTGAAAGTTAGTTAAACTATCAAGCGTTCTGGATTCGTATATGACTGGGTTGAAAAGACTGTAAAAAATTTCCTTTTAGTTGGGTTATTGTATTTAAAGCAAAGAAAACGGCTCTGAAGTCCGTATTTAATATCCCGACTGAAATTATGGAATGTTACTGACTGTCTCTGTAACAAGTTCACGCCCAAAAGCAGCCGGAAGGTATTTAGTCCTAGCCGATATTTTAAACGTCCCAAACAGTCACTGAATTATATGTATTAGCGAGTTAACACTGTCAGTCGTTTAGTAGTCTTCTTGGAAAAAAGTACTCACCATAATGTGTCGTAATTTGCACGAAACACGTCACGCGGAGTGAATGTACGACTTAAAAACGGTCACACGCGAGATTTCCTAAAATAAATCACTCACAAAGTTCAGACATTAGATTCTTATAACTACGTGAGAAGCGATCAAACGAGTAGATTTCTTCATTTTAGTAAAAATTTTATCAGCGCCATTTAATATACGCTGCTTGTCACTAAAATTGCTACACCACGAAGATGACGTGTTACAGACGCGTAATTCAAGAAGATGCTGTGATATGCAAATGATTAGCTTTTCAGAGCATTCAAACAAGGGTGGCGCCGGCGGCGACACCTACAACGTGCTGACATGAGGAAAGTTTCAAACCGTTTTCTCATACACAAACAGCAGTTGACCGACGTTGCCTGGTGAAACGTTGTTGTGATGCCTCGTGTAAGGAGGAGAAATGCGTACCATCACGTTTCCGACTTTGATAAAGGTCGGATTGTAGTCTATCGCGATTGTGGCTTATCCTATCGTGCCATTGCTCCTCTCGTTGGTCGAGATCCAATGATTGTTTGCAGAATATGGAATCGGTAGGTCCAGGAGGGTAATACGGAACGCCGTGCTGGATCCCAACGGCCTCGTATCACTAGCACTCGAGATGACAGGCATCTTATTCGCATGGCTGTAACGCATCGTGCAGCCACGTCTCGATCCATGAGTCAACAGATGAGGACGTTTGCAAGACAACAACCATCTGCACGAACAGTTCGACGACCTTTGCAGCAGCTTGGACTATCAGCTCGGAGACCGTGGCTGCGGTTCCCTTGACGCTGCATCACAGACAGGAGTGCCTGCGATGGTGTACTCAACGACGAACCTGGGTGCACGAATGGCAAACCGTCATTTTTTCGGATGAATCCAGGTTCTGTTTACAGCACCATTATGGTCGCATCGTGTTTGGCGATATCGCGGTGAAAGCACATTGGAAGGTATATTCGTCATCGCCATACTGCCGTATCACCCGGCGTGATGGTATGGGGTGCCATTGGTTACACGTCTCGGTCATCTCTTGTTCGCACTGACGACACTTTGAACAGTGGACGTTATTTTTCAGATGTGTTACGACCCGTGGCTCTACCCCTCATTCGATCTTTGCGACACCCTACATTTCAGCAGGATAATGCACTACTGCATGTTGAAAGTCCTGTACGGGCGTTCTGGATACAGAAAATGTTCGACTGCTGCTCTGGCCAGCACATTCTCCAGACCTCTCACCAATTGAAAACGTCTGGTCAATGGTGGCCGAGCAACTGGCTCGTCACAGTACGCCAGACACTACTCTTGATGAACAGTGGTATCGTGTTGAAGCTGCATGGGCAGCTGTACCTGTACACGCCATCCAGGCTCTATTTGACTCATTGCCCAGGCGTATGAAGGCCGTTTTTAGGCCAGAGGTAGTTGTTCTGGGTACTGATATTTCAGGATCTATGCATCCAAATTGCGTGAAAATGTAATCACATGTCAGTTCTAGTATAATATATTTGTCCAATGAATACTCGTTTATCATCTGCATTTCTTCTTGGTGTAGCAGTTTTAATGGCCAGTGGTGTACGTGTTCACTAGAAGACGGCTCCCAAGCGACCATCTTTCGATTCATCGACCTGAGGCACCAATTCTGAATTTCTATTGGCTAATATGTTAAGTTGCAAAGGGGTTCATTTCGAGCACTTATATACTGAAACACGTATGTAACATAGCAGCGATGGCGAGGCATTGTAGCATCTGTGACCAGAGAGTTTGCGCTTGACCGCGCGAGTGTTGCGAGCGGTTCTCAGTCTGTTAGCAGTCGTTGCGAGTCTGTAGCTCTGTGTAGTCGTGCAGTGCAGTACGCTAATAGTCGTCATGCAGAGCGGTCGGTCAATAGTAGCAGCCCAGTGCGGTTGTGTGATGTAGGCGGTCGGCAACACTGGTCAAGATGGTGAATGAGGTATACTATTAATTAATATAATTATTAGATAATGTAAAAAAATCTATTTATTGTAATCAATCTCTAACAAGTCCCCCAATAATAATTTTGATTTCAAAAGCAATTTTCAAAAATTTTATTTTTTATTGAACTAAAGATTTCGTTGCACTTCCGATTTCATTCCACTTCTTTTGAAGAAAAATTTCAGTAAATTCACAAAAAAAAGGAATATTATTATTTGCAATGCAGCTCCTCCAAGCCGTGCGCAGAAATAAGAGCAGAAATTTGACATCCAGTTATTCTGAGGTAAGACTTTAATTATGATTGTTTTACACAGGGCCAAAGACCGATGTTTCGGTTTAATTGAATTTTCTTATCACTGAATGGACTTTAATTTTTGTGAAGAATTTATATTTGAGTCAGATTGCGAATTTCACATTTTTGTTGCCATTGTCAGTACATTTCATTGTGGGCAGGTTACGCATAGAGCAATGTCCATTGGCATTCTTAAATAATATTGTCATTCTTGTAAAATTATTGTGGGGAGGTTACACTTGGCGACACCCAGTCCAGGATCGAATTTCGTTGAGAGTCTTTTGAGCGACAGTCAGATATCTGCTCTTATTTGCTTAGATATAATTAGGATTTGGCGCTACGCTTTTATTAATCTTGTGACTTTCTTTCTACAGGTCAACGGCAATTGTTGCTCTGTTGTATTTGTGTGTTGCTTTTGCATTGTGCTTATTTGTTTTGTGAATAATTGTGACTATTGCAAAAATGCCGCGAAAGACTGTGAATAGTGTATCGCGAAGTATTGTGAATGAAATTACCGACTTAAACAACGTGACCGATAGTAATTGTGATACGCAACGTAATGATGACAATCCTGCGTTCACTAACAATCAGTGCATTCCAACCACTAATGATGACTTTTGTCTTAATGATGAACAAACGAACTCAATTGTCTCGTCTGTTAATTTGACGACAATTGATGACGCGGGACGCTCTATAGTAATGAGCGCTGCCGAGCTTAACACACCCGATTTAGAAAATCCAAGTAATGTACAGACAAATTTGTCTAATGAAAATGAACAGGATACACAAAGTACGACGGATTTATTTAATTCCGAAATAGTGAGTGACAGTGTAGGTCCGACTGATAATCCTTTTTGTAAATTGCAGAATGACCAAATGGTCACACAAAGCGCGACAATTCCAGGTACACAATCAAACAGCACAGATAATGGAGTAGGTAATGTTACTTTGGATCAATTTATAGCAATAATGCTACAGTTTAGGAACGAACAGAACGAAAAACAAGACAACCTTAGTGAGCAGAATAAACAGTTAAATGAAAAACTTGACAATAATAACGAAGATCTCAAACAACTTAATGAACAAGTCAAACAACAGAGTGTAGATAGCAAACAATTTAAAGAGAATTTCAAACAGCTTAGTGAACAAATTAGAGACGTTGCCGCGCAGTGCCATGACACTAAGGAACAGTTGCGCGTGGAAATTGAGGCTTGTTCTCAAAAAAATAGCGAAGAAATTAAGTCTGTTGCGCAAGAATTAAGGGAAATGCAAACAGCCGCAACAGAAACACTCAGAGACGAAATTAGCGGAGTCGCTAAACAATGCTCTGAAAAAGCTACACAATTACGGGACGAGTTTAAAGCAATGACGGTAGAACTTTCGCGCTCAGTGGACGCAAAGATGGACGCGAAATTCGAACAGCAGAACACTCAGATAAACGAGCGCTTTAATCAGCACATACAAAACAGTGATACGCGTTTCCGCAGATTTATTCAAGATCAAAACAAAGTAAAACGACAAGTCATGGAAACAATCACTGCACAAAGACAAGAGGACAAACGTAAAATATTCGCGAAAGCGAAGACGTATGTAGACAATAATATTACTACAGTGTCCGACAAAATTAATACCATAGAACAATTGAACGCGGAATTACGAGATGAAATTTCTGATCTTAAATCAAAAACAGATACACACACAGTAAATATTCAAACAGTGACAGACAGATTCGAACAATTAGAATTAACACAGGATTGCGATGTCATCAAAGCTGATGTTAAAAAACTGAGCGAAACTACGCGTAAGTTGCAAAAACAGATTAATGCGTCCGATTCTAAAACCGATGATCAGGCAAAAATACTGACAGAAAAATATGATGAATTGGCCAGTCGTATTGATGCTATCGAAAGTGCTAATGACAATAAATCAGACGATACTGCACCGGTTTCATTTAACCAAACACCTGAATTTCAAAATTTACAGCAGACAATTAATGAGATCGATTCATCTAACAATACGTTACGTAGGAAGTTGTCAAATTTACAACAAGAAGTAACAGAGATCAAAAACATTTCTGTTAATAACATACCGCAACAGACGCCACTTTATGAACATGTGTCAGACTCACGCAGCGCGTATAATTTGGGTAATCTACAGAGAGTACGGGACTTAGATTCCGATCAACCACAGTTCAATAGATTCTCTTACGATCCTGAACCTGTTCCATCACACCGAGATGATAATTTCGACTACAAACATTTTCTGTCAGTGAGAAAGTTTAAGGTTTTCAAAAACGATAGAACGCAGATTCACCCACTGGATTGGATTCAACAGTTTAGCTTTGCTCTTCCACCGACTTGGCCTGTAACACATAAACTTGAATTTATTTGCAGTTTTTTGGAAGGCGAACCGGCAACTCGTATGAGACCAATCGCGAGACAGTGTTACTCGGTAGAGGAATTTCAGAATGCTTTTCTGTCAGCGTACTGGTCGAAGACGACACAGCGCGGAATTAAAGATCAACTAATTAGTTTGCCAAACTATGAAAACTCAAATTTTCCCAGTGTAACGCAATTTTTTGAGCACATGGTACAACAAAACCAGTACCTAAGTGAACCGTACAGTGAATCCGCACTGATACAATTATGCATTTCCAAATTACCACGGTCATTACGAGTGTCACTCCTAACAGGTCAGCAAAAAGAAAACATTTCAGCATTCAGAGATCTTTTACAGCTCTTGGAAGTACAGCAATCTGATTATTCTTTTGTAAACAAAAATTTTTCTTATAATAACCAAGGTCAACAAAAGTACAGCAATTATGATCAGACACGTAATTTCAATCGGAAAGATAACAGACGCTTTAGGAACGACAACTATCAGGACTTAAATCCCAGACAGAATTCAGATTATCAATATCGTCAAAATTTTCAGCAACAGGAAACACGTTTTGGTAACAATAGACGTTTTCCACCACAACAGTATGAAAGTCAGCCGGTTGGAATACATAACCAACAATGTAATGCACAAGGTCAACCAGGCTTTAATGTTCCGCCGCGTGCGCATATAGCCCAAGATCCAACAAATAGTAACGCGCGGCAACAAGGAAACAATTACCTACAGAGAAGACAGTATTTCAATGCCTATCGTAATGCACCGTATAGGAATGACTATCACGACAGACGTAAAAACGATGAGCAGAATTATCAGCGTACATATAATAACAGTCGGTCTCACCAGCAACAAAATAATCAACAAGGACCTATTCTCATGAATGAACCCGACAGTAGGTACCATCCAGAACGTAATACGTCTGGAAGAAGTAATAGGACAGTTCAAATAGTAGAAATGCCACAGAACCCTCCTAATAATAATAACACGTCAGATAGAATCTGACTAGATACTGCACAGGACGCATCTTCCAATAATACAAGCACTACCTTAGACACGCAAAATGTTGTTCACGAAAATGTAATTACTTTTGACGACATCAGAGACACTCTTTTACAGGAAAGACCAGTTATTCAGAAAACCATTTCACATCCTGTTATCGAAATTAAAATTGGTTCATCGAAATTCTCAGCAGTAATCGATTCCGGATCACCTATATCAGTAATTAATGAGGAGACTTTCAACGAGTGCAACAAAGAGAATACTTATCCGACGTTACCTTTAGGCAAAACAAAAGTGAAAGGAGCAGTATCGAGTAAAGGTGTAGACGTTAAATTACAGACGCATTTATCATTTTGTATTGGAGGTCATACTTTCCACTCAAATTTTTGGATTGTTCCTTTATTGACAACAGACGTTATTTTAGGCACGAATTTTCTGGTACAACACGACGCAGTTATCGATTTTCAGAGTTCTTATTTAATGTTAAAGGATGAAAATGTACAACTTGCTTTAGAATTTCAGCACTCTTTATCTGCGGAAGAACAAACAATTAACCGCACAGAGGTCATTTCCGCAACACGTAACATAGACTGTAATCCCACATTGTTCACGGATACGTACGTACACAACTATAATACTCCAGACGAAATGGACTACGAAGTAATACAAATGATTTCCGATAAAGTTAGACAAAGCAGTGCAACTACAGACGACGAACGAACGCAATTACACAAAATTCTTTTACAGCAAGCTCCAGTTTTTGACAACATTCCTGGTACTATGTCCGGCTTTATGTATGAATTTCAAGTCAAACCGCACGACACATTTAAAGCAAAGCATTATCCTATTCCATACATTCACAGAGAACAAGTTAAAAAAGAATTGCAGGATATGCTTGATCAAGGAATTATTGAACCAGCAGTTAGTCCGTACATAAACCCGCTACATATTGTTAAGAAAAAAGATGGCTCACTTCGCCTTGTACTTGATTCACGTCACATTAATGACATTGTTATTAATGAAACAGATCGACCACAGACACTAGAGGAACTTTTACAGAAATTTCACGGTACAGCTATTTATTCTACACTAGATTTGAAATCGGGATTTTGGCAAATTCAACTTCATCCGAACTGCAGAAAATATACAGCTTTTCTCTGTTTCGGCGACTGTTATTAATTTTGCAAACTACCGTTCGGCTTAACTATTTCTTCTGCAGCTTTTATTCGCGGTTTGAACACTATACTTCCGACAGAACTTAAAGACAGAATTACGACGTATGTAGACGACATTCTTATCGCAGAAGCTAACTGGTCCGAACACAATCTGATTCTTGAACAACTGTTACAAACTTTTCATGCACAAGGACTTACAGTTAATCTTAGTAAATCGCACTTTGGCAAAACTTCCATAAAATTTCTTGGACACGTAATTTCAGCAGAAGGCATTGCACCTGATCCGGAAAAACTTCAAGCTCTACGTGACATTACCGTTCCTACGACGAAGAAGCAATTACGCAGTTTTTTGGGCTTAATTAACTTTTTTCGTAAATTTATTCATCACTCTGCTTTAGACACACCCAGATTATGCCAATTAACAGGTAAAAACACTATTTGGTCTTGGGATAAGCAAGCACATTCTGAATTCATGAACCTGAAACATGCTTTGTTGAATGCCCCACTTTTATCGCACCCAGATCTTACCAGAAATTTTTCCATTGCCACTGACAGTTCCAATACCGCTTTAGGCGTACACATTTTCCAGGAAATTGAAGAAGACGGTTCTACAGTAATTAAAAACATCGCATTTGGAAGTCGCATTCTGTCACCTGCTGAACGAAATTACTCTGTTACAGAATTGGAAACATTATGTGTTGTATGGGCTTTTACGAGATTTAGGCACTTTCTTTATGGCAGACATACCACCGTTTACACAGACCACAGAGCGATACAATTTCTACTTTCGGCCAAATTCACGCATGATAGATTAAGCAGATGGAAACTGTATTTACAGGAATTTAATTTTACGATTGTTCACATTCCCGGCACACAAAATGTTATAGCAGACGCACTATCGCGTTCTCTCGGCAACAATCAGCAAGACGTAGCAACCAACTTCTGCAAAACAAATTTCAGTGTCATGTACATTCAGCAAGTTGCATTTGAAAACTTTATTTCATCGTCATTACAGGACATAGCACAAGAACAAAATAAAGACAATGTGTGGAAAGAAATTAAACACCTTTGGCAAGATAAGAATAATGTTACGATTAGGAACCACTACACAGTACGCAATGACATTCTGTTTCGCCGCTCTCATCCTGACAGCAACAATTGGTTATTATGCATTCCGGACGAACTGGTTAACAAATTAATTTGGTACACTCATTTAAGCTACGCACATTACGGAGCACGAAAATGTTTTCTTATACTGAGACAGAACTGTTATTTTACTAACATGGAAAAACGTATACGACGAGTTTTAGCGTCTTGTAAAATTTGCCAGAAAGCTAAATCAGACACCACTTCACATATTCCTCCTTTATATCCCATTATACCTGTTAAATTAAGACATATGGCCGCAGTAGATATTTTTGGTCCGATTCCGAGAACTAACAGAGGTTTTTGCTACATCTTTGTCGCTGTTGAGCTCACTTCAAAATTTGTTACTTTCACTCCATTACGCAAAGCTACTGCTAAAACTGTTTCAAATGCATTTGTAAAACATTTTCTATCTCATGTAGGGCATGTAATGAAAGTAATTTCTGATAATGGATCACAATTTCGTAGTAGCGTATGGACACGCATGTTACGAGCCAGAAACATTTCTCCGATCTATATATCCAAGTACCACGCTTCTTCGAACCCTTGTGAAAGATTAATGAAAGAAATTGGTAAACTGTGCCGAATATACTGCCACAAAAGACATATTGATTGGGACACACACATATTCTCATTCCAAGATGTAATTAATTCCATTCCAAATGAATCCACTAAGCTATCTCCGTCTGTTATACTGAAAAATGCTGAACCACCTAACAAAATTAAAGAATTAATAACATTTCCTACATCTCGTCGATTACGACACCACGAAATAATTGACATTGCGCTGAACAACATCAAACGTGCCGCAGAGCGCCGGAGAAGACAGCAAAAACAGGTTCGTACACGCCGTGACTTTCACGTTGGACAGAAGATACTAGTACGTACACACTATTTATCCAGCAAATTAAAAGGTAAGTGCAGTAAATTTGAACTTCTATACGCAGGTCCGTATCGGATTCGCACCATCCCTCACCCCAATGTTGTACACGTCGAAACTTTGAGAACTAGAAAATCGAAAGGCAATCACCATATCTCAAACATTAAACCGTTTATTGAGTGAAACCACTGTATGATTCAACACACTATGATGCCATTTACTAATGCAATTATTTCACGTGACTAATTACTGATGATTATCGTATTTTTTCTTGGCAAGTGCCCGGCAAGGTAAGGTTAGCAGGTCGCTTTTCTTGTCGTTACACATCAGACCGTGCACATTTTCCACTTTTTTGTGTATATGAATGTACTCCAGTTTTGTTTGTATGTATTGTGAAATAGTTAAGATATAACACACACCAGTCGACTTTGACATTTTTTTGCCCTATGACATCTCAACATCGTGACTGTTTTACATTTTTTTTGCTACTGCATTGTATTATTCTGTGTACATTTTTGCATCTAAACACTGTCAATGTCTTTGACACGTTACGTTTTCTGTCATGTTATGCTGTATGCTTAAGTATGTTACCATAAACCAGCCATTATTTAGTGGGTATATGATTTAAATGCAAGACATTAATCTCTGTTCATCAATTTCAGAAAGAAATGATGTATGTAAGAAATAAATCCAACAGAAATGGGAATTTCACCTACGGAATAAACGAAAGGAGATGCAATAACTTTATGAGGAAGAGTAAATGGATCAGGATTAACAAGCATTAACAAGACTATGCTATACTCATCACAGAATAGCAGTCTTAACTAATTATTTCTTTCAGAATACAAGGTGATTGATGCAGGCTGTCAGACTGAACTACACATCTTAGTTTTAGTGATGCTAGAGATAAGGAATAGTTATGTAATGAGTAATGAAGTGATTTTTTGCAGATGATAATGAATACTGATGAATAATGATGAAGGATATGATGTTATGAATAATGAAGTTTTTCCTTACAGATGATGATAATAATGAAGTTATGATAATGTGGATAATGAAGTGATGGATAATGAAGTTTTTTCTTTACAGATGAGGATAGTGTTGAAGTTATGTATTTATGCTACGTAGTTATTTAAGTATTTGTTGCAGTTTGTTTTGACAGCAGGTGTTATATTGCATAGTAGGATGACAGAAAGTTTTGGAAAGGACAGCTATGGAACACATTTTATACACATTTCACTACCTGTTAATTCGAAGTTCACTACTTTTCAGCATAGTGTGCGTTTCTTCTTTCAGGTTAATAATCCATTTTGTAATTTTTCCAGGAGAAGTTTTTCATGATACTTACTAAACTTGTTACTTATTATACCTGTTCTAGTACTTGCATTTTATTTTTTTTACCCATTTTTGTTTATCATTTATAAATGTGATCACATATACTGCCTTGTTACATAACCTTGCTACAGCTGACTCATGACGAATGACGTTACCTATCCTCATTTGCAGCAATAGGTCAAAAGCAAATAGTGTTATGCCTCACCAATTAATTATCGATCCCAACGCAATGCATTGCTAAAAGAGGTATTACCAGTCCCACATAATGTCACTAGTTTATGATAATTCTGAATAATACTGATCAACTCTGAATAGTACGTCACTTGAGTAATGACTTCTTAATGAGACAAAAAAAAAAGGTATATATTTAAGATAATGCTTTGTCACTAGCTAATAACTGCCACTGTTTATTGTAATGAGACTACTTATAATGCCCACGATTATTAATGCTATGATTGTAATTAACTGATTTTAATAATGACTTTGTAATGATCTGAATACTACTGAAGGAGAAACACTGTTTATTGTAATGAGACTACTTATAATGCCCATGATTATTAATGCTATGACTAATTAGCTGATTTTTAATAATGACTTCGTAATAATCTGAATAATACTGAATGATGATTCTATTCAATACTTGCTGGCCACTGAGTGCCAATAATTAATGTCACTCCACGAATTGTTATTAATTATGCCATTAATTAACTCTTGTTTTCAATGTTCATACTTTGTAATTGGAAATGAATGTGACTGTTTAATAATGCTTTGTAATTAGGAAAAGGCTAATGATTATTATTGGAACGACAAATGATTAATTAACTGTAATTAGACAAATGATTAATTAACTGTAATTAGACAAATGATTAATTAACGACAAATGATTAATCAACTGTAATTAGGAAAAGGATAATGAGTATTATTGGAATGACAAATGATTAATTAACTGTAATTAGGAGAAGGTTAATGATTCTTAATTATACTCTGTAACTGAAAAGAATGCGATTATTTCATAATACTTTGTAACCAGGAAAAGAAGGCTACTGATTCTATGTAAAACAATTAATGAACATTTTTCTGTAATACTGCATACTTGGTACAGAAATGTTCAATAACTGGGCTATGAATGCCGCAAACTACTAATGAAGACTGTAATTGTCAATGGTATGTGACATAATGTCCTTCACCTCATGAGCTAACTACCCTGAATTATTGCAATGTCCATTTGTCCTGTTTATCCTAGTGATCATGGAGCACTATATTTGGTTTTGCACTAATTCTACGTTGGTGTGCCTTGTAAGAGCGTGGTGTTGACACGACATGCTGTCCACCACCGTGAGCGATGAAGACATTATTATGGTCCCACTGTTTGGTGTACGTAATGTACTGCCAAAATGAAAACATGGAACATTACTACGACAGTTCAGTGTCTTGGCTACACTGATAAATTCTGATGGGAAAAGAACTTCAAGTTGTGTCACTTGGTGTTGTACTTCTGTGGAAAGATATGGACTTTCAGAACAGCTGTGTGCAATCTAAAGTGCTACAACCATGATGCAATCCTTCCCTTTCCTATCCTGATTCTTGTCACATAAAGAAAAAAATTTTTTGGTAACATCATTTATGTTCATAGGTTATACATTTTTCGATTCGCTGAACTCCAATGCGAGTACACTTATGTCACTTGTCATCATGATATTTTTTCTTACCAGTCGTTGCGAGTCTGTAGCTCTGTGTAGTCGTGCAGTGCAGTACGCTAATAGTCGTCATGCAGAGCGGTCGGTCAATAGTAGCAGCCCAGTGCGGTTGTGTGATGTAGGCGGTCGGCAACACTGGTCAAGATGGTGAATGAGGTATACTATTAATTAATATAATTATTAGATAATGTAAAAAAATCTATTTATTGTAATCAATCTCTAACAAGTCCCCCAATAATAATTTTGATTTCAAAAGCAATTTTCAAAAATTTTATTTTTTATTGAACTAAAGATTTCGTTGCACTTCCCATTTCATTCCACTTCTTTTGAAGAAAAATTTCAGTAAATTCGCAAAAAAAAGGAATATTATTATTTGCAATGCAGTTCCTCCAAGCCGTGCGCAGAAATAAGAGCAGAAATTTGACATCCAGTTATTCTGAGGTAAGACTTTAATTATGATTGTTTTACACAGGGCCAAAGACCGATGTTTAGGTTTAATTGAATTTTCTTATCACTGAATGGACTTTAATTTTTGTGAAGAATTTATATTTGAGTCAGATTGCGAATTTCACATTTTTGTTGCCATTGTCAGTACATTTCATTGTGGGCAGGTTACGCATAGAGCAATGTCCATTGGCATTCTTAAATAATATTGTCATTCTTGTAAAATTATTGTGGGGAGGTTACAATACTCGCGGTATTTCTAATGTCAGCCGATTACATTACCACACGTAATTTAGGCTAGAAGTTTCGTAATTCCGAAGCTAGATAAAATTTAATCAAAACAAAATACGTTTCCCTTACACAAAGTAAATTACTAATACATTCAATACTCAACGCCTCTTCTGGCTGCTCGTTAGAAAATCAAACTCACCCTGACATACATCACAAATTTTCCTATTACACAAAAACTTTCTCACTCTTAGATTTAGGTAGTGTTAATAAAATACCACATTCTCACTTTACGTATGTCCCCCATTCACTCTGTCAGTCTCTCCAAAATACTCACACAACCAAAACACCAAGGAATAATAATTGTCCAATGTACGATAAATAGATCAGAAGTCTGTGACAATGAAAACAAAGAAATTCCAGGAAATTAGATTATATCAACGTATACTCTCGGTTGTAGTTTCAATTGAAACTATAAATGAATACATGATAGTACCTAACTCGGTTTCATAATGCAAGCATGGTCATTATGTGTTTTCGGTAAAATTTATATCTCAGAGACGTTATTGATTTGAAATTTTAGTAATGTGGTTCTATTATCCATTGAATTTGGTACCCCAAGTACGAATAAATATCGATTAATATTTAATAGTACTTCTTCAGATTCATGGAGAGTATGCGTAACATATGGCACGCAGCATTAAGCAAGTACACGGCTCGCCCGGCCCGGTAACCAGAGTCAGCTGTGTGAGAGTGAGAACCAAAATCTGCTCCCGTCTCTGCTCCGCGGCAAGCTACTCTTTCAAGGCAAGGTGGCAACTCGTAATAATTTGCTACGTTACAATCCGTATGCTTTGTAACTGTTCTTTGGCACTTCGTTATTCATATACGTTTGTTATCTCGATATGGTTGTTGTATTTTGAAAAATACGATTTTGACAATCTCGATTATATGAAAATGGGTACTGACTCATAACAACAGCACCTAAATAAAAGGGAAACTAGCCTCTTACACTGTTTCATCAGTTCTACTGATTAACACCTGCTATTACTCCAGCATGGTAAAAGTTCGCAACTAAAATAGTCTGTACATGTTTTGTAATTACTAGCCTAGTCTCTAGTATTTACAACACCACCATGAGTTCAGTGCCCTTGTTCCTACTTGAGCTGAAATACAAGGCTTTTAATTTTAGGATGTGTTAATTTACTTACTTAATCTTATTTTCAGTCGGGCCTGCAGCACAGAATTCATCGCAATACGACATTTTGTAACGAATAATTCCAGCTAAGCTGCAGACGGTTTAATTAATAATCCTTCTTTACTACAAACTTATTTCGACTATAGCGCCGTTTCCAAAAAAACCTGTCGATTTTACGTTTGACGACTATACTTAACTTTTATAAAAGTAGTACATAAAGGTCAGTTTGCATACAATCTTAGGAAGAGATGCACAAGTTGTACCAGTGAGTAAATATAGACTGTCTACTTGTTAAATTGGTACACGCTCGTAATATTTGGTTCTATACAATATTTCCGCATAATACTTTTGGCAGCAGGAATGACAGTTTGTTCTCGCTGACGCTTTATGTTTACAGTGCAATCTTTGTTAGCTAGTGATATTAGCTGTGTTTCACTGCTACCACAATTTAGTCATTTGTATCTACACTCCTGGAAATTGAAATAAGAACACCGTGAATTCATTGTCCCAAGAAGGGGAAACTTTATTGACACATTCCTGGGGTCAGATACATCACATGATCACACTGACAGAACCACAGGCACATAGACACAGGCAACTGAGCATGCACAATGTCGGCACTAGTACAGTGTATATCCACCTTTCGCAGCAATGCAGGCTGCTATTCTGCCATGGAGACGATCGTAGAGATGCTGGATGTAGTCCTGTGGAACGGCTTGCCATGCCATTTCCACCTGGCGCCTCAGTTGGACCAGCGTTCGTGCTGGACGTGCAGACCGCGTGAGACGAAGCTTCATCCAGTCCCAAACATGCTCAATGGGGGACAGATCCGGAGATCTTGCTGGCCAGGGTAGTTGACTTACACCTTCTAGAGCACGTTGGGTGGCACGGGATACATGCGGAGGTGCATTGTCCTGTTGGAACAGCAAGTTCCCTTGCCGGTCTAGGAATGGTAGAACGATGGGTTCGATGACGGTTTGGATGTACCGTGCACTATTCAGTGTCCCCTCGACGATCACCAGTGGTGTACGGCCAGTGAAGGAGATCGCTCCCCACCCACGATGCCGGGTGTTGGCCCTGTGTGCCTCGGTCGTATGCAGTCCTGATTGTGGCGCTCACCTGCACGGCGCCAAACACGCATACGACCATCACTGGCACCAAGGCAGAAGCGACTCTCATCGCTGAAGACAACACGTCTCCATTCGTCCCTCCATTCACGCCTGTCGCGACACCACTGGAGGCGGGCTGCACGATGTTGGGGCGTGAGCAGAAGACGGCCTAACGGTGTGCGGGACCGTAGCCCAGCTTCATGGAGACGGTTGCGAATGGTCCTCGCCGATACCCCAGGAGCAACAGTGTCCCTAATTTGCTGGGAAGTGGCGGTGCGGTCCCCTACGGCACTGCGTAGGATCCTACAGTCTTGGCGTGCATCCATGCGTCGCTGCGGTCCGGTCCCAGGTCGACGGGCACGTGCACCTTCCGCCGACCACTGGCGACAACATCGATGTACTGTGGAGACCTCACGCCCCACGTGTTGAGCAATTCGGCGGTACGTCCACCCGGCCTCCCGCATGCCCACTATACGCCCTCGCTCAAAGTCCGTCAACTGCACATACGGTTCACGTCCACGCTGTCGCGGCATGCTACCAGTGTTAAAGACTGCGATGGAGCTCCGTATGCCACGGCAAACTGGCTGACACTGACGGCGGCGGTGCACAAATGCTGCGCAGCTAGCGCCATTCGACGGCCAACACCGCGGTTCCTGGTGTGTCCGCTGTGTCGTGCGTGTGATCATTGCTTGTACAGCCCTCTCGCAGTGTCCGGAGCAAGTATGGTGGGTCTGACACACCGGTGTCAATGTGTTCTTTTTTCCATTTCCAGGAGTGTATGTCAATCTTTGGTTTTCTGTTCAATCTGATTCACCCGTTCTTGTTTTCTTAAGTGCGAATTAAATTTCTTAGATAATTTTTGTGTTGGTGATCGATTTGTTCATTAAGGATATCGAATGGATAATTCTTTGTTATGATATGTGTGTGTGTGTGTGTGTGTGTGTGTGGGTGGGTGTGTGTGTGTGGGTGTGTGTGTAATTCTTCCAATATGTCCATGATATGTCCCTTTGGTATTCTGTGTGGAACCTGTAATGTATTTTCGACATGTTCTGTATTGAGGTTTTGGTTTTTGAGATCCTGGTAACAGCATGATTGCTTGCTGTCGCAGTTTCTTGTGTGCTCTTTGAATATAATATTTGGCGTAGTCGTTACACGAAATTTTGTACGTTACTGGGTGGTTTTTTTCAGATGAATTTTCATTTTTAGATTGTTGTTTGTTCAGAAGGCTAAATGTATGGCTGTACTGCTTAAAATTAGGTTTATTTCATTCCATAGTTGTCCCAAGCAAATCGTCATCAGGTACTATGCCTTTTGTTTAATTTCATTTCATCTTATTAGTTTTATGACTTTGCGAGTGATTTGGGTTTGGGTTTCGAGTGTTTTTCGTAGTTCGTCAACTATGTCCGGATCGACATTATGTTGTTGGTCTGTATATGAAGTAATTCAAGCTTATTTTTTATTGCTTGGTGTTCGAGTGGTCGGTTGACTATTCTATTGGTCATTGAGTTGAAATATTAATGTTTTGCGATTTTGTATGAGATGAACTTCTACTGATTATTCTGTCTGCACTGGCTGGTTTTCTGTAAATTTAAAATATGTGATAATCGTTGCTGATTTTAAGGTCAAGCAATTTTATAGGTTTCTCTGTTCCTGTTTCCACTGTAAATTTTATTTAAGTTGTTGAGTTCTTGATGAATTACCCGTATTTCTTCATCGTCTCCATCTACTAGTATCAAAGTGTCATTATCTATCTGTGGTAACACATAATTTGGTCTAGTAGTGGCACTTTGGAGCTGAAAAATTTTTCTTTCAGTATGTTGATAAATATGTCTGCATTTGTGCCACCAATACGTTTCCCCATCGCCAATCTATTGGTCTGTGTGTAAATTTTTGGATAAATTGAAAATAATTTTAGCTGAGGGATAGTTTCACGAGATCTATGATTTCATATGTTTTGTGATAGAAGTTTTTCTGTGCCTTAGAATGTTGTTTCTTTTTATAATATCGATTGTTTATGGCACTGGTATGTCTGTGTGGATGTTCATAATATCAGACGAAATAAATTTCCCATTTTGTGATATTTCTGTATCCTTTATTGCAAGTTCTATGGTTTTTGAGTTCTTTATTGTTCATTTCTTGTTGTAGGTGCATAGGTTGGTTATTAATGTGTTATGCAGGGCTATCAATACAGTCAAGCATCAGACCAAATGGAGTTCATTTGTTATGTATCTTCGGTAGTGCATATAGTGTTGGTTTGCATAGGTTAATGATGATGGAAGCTTTCTTTTCTTGGTATGTTAGTATTATATTACAGTTTTTTATGCATTTCATTATTTGTATGGCATACTTCTTAGTGTCGTTGTGTGGCAATTCTGTAATGTTGTTGTCTTTGAAAAAAGTTGTCACTTTTTTAACATACTCATTGTGATTTATAATAACTATTCTGCTACATTTATCGGATTTTATTGCTATTACATTTTGCACTAGTAATTTCTGATTCATACTGTTGAGAGTATTGATAACAGATTGTATTAGTTTTTTGTATGTTTCGTGTTTTGTAATTCCCTGTCAATAATTTTTGCATCGTTTACTGTCAGTTCTTTTTGTTTTCTTGTTGGAAGTTTTACCACATCAATGGCAAGTTTTTGTGTAGCTATGAGCTGTTTAATGGTAGTGTTGTGAAGTTTCGATTCCATGTTGTACTTGAGACCTTTGTTAAGTAGATTTATTTCTTCATCTATAAATGCAATGTAAGACTTTTTATTCATGCACAGGATCACAAATATGACTAAATTCCTTGAGTTTATTTCTGTACATGGTCTTGGGTGTGCATTAGTTTGTTAAATTTCCTTTCATGTATTCAACGAATATGTTGACTGGTGTACCATATGTATCTGTGTATACGTTTAGCGATATAATCAAATATAACTGGTATTACACTGTTACTTGGGTGTAAATGTCCTACATACAGTTCTTGGTTCGAATCGTCTTTGTGATGTAATTTGTTCTTCATTTCTTGTTTCATTAATATTGTTGCTCCAATATTGTTGATGTGTGTTACTAAACTGGATTTCGCTGTTACTTTGATGCATATGTATGACAGTTTTGTGCCCTAGATTCTGTTTGTTGTAGCGTACGATTTCTATTAATTTAATCAATTCAGTTTTAAAATGTAAGTAACATACAATATTCCTTGTGGCTTCATATGGCGTAAGAACCAATATATTCTTTTCAGTTGAATTCATGGGATAGAATACATCATAATGAGACATTTTGTAATGAATCATTTCGGTAAGATGCACAGTATTTAATTGGTAATCCTTCTTCTGTTTTACAAACCAGTAGATATTACCTTTGGTGAATGTACTTTAGTTTATAAAGGAAGGCCAACTTGCTTACATACTTACATCTAGTTGGAATAGATGCCCATATTGCATCAGTAAGTAAACTGTCGATTGTGTACTTGTTGTAGATGGCTATAATCATGCACGTTTTGTTTTATGGAATATTTTCACGAAATACTTTTGCCTGGTGGAACGACAGTTCATTCTCGTTGATGCTTTAAGTATACAGTGCAGTCTTTGCTACTCAGTTATGTTAGTAGCGTTACATTGCTATTTTATTTCCTTATCATTTGTACCTGTTGCAGAACTGGAAACGGACAAGATTTCATGTTGTTATTCCTCAGTGTGGTATTGGGCATGAATTCGATTATTAGATTTCTTTAATATATTCTACGAATATGTTGACTGGAATTGAGGGAAATTACAAAGCAGAAAAACATAGAACAAACGACCACAGTCTGAAATCAATACTTTCTACAGCATAAATCAGAAATTAAGAAGCACAACGCCATGACAGTAAAATCTGATAAACATAGGAGTATAGTCATTATAAATCGCAATGAATATGATGCAAACGTAACAAATTTTTTGAGAGGCAACAAAATTACGTAATTGCTGCATATCACCACTGACAAGTATGCCACAAATAATAAAGAAATGCACTAAGAGTAGTAATGTAATATCAATGGACCAAAAAAATAAAGCATCTATCATTGTGAATCTACGCAAACCAACACTACATGCACAACCAAAGGTTCATAAACAATTAACTCCAATACTCTGAGAGACCTGCTTATCTGATAAGTAAAAGACTTAACACATTATTAACCAGCCCATGTACATACAACGAGAAATACACAATAAAGAAGTGATGAATGTAAGCAAACGCAGTAAGGGATATAGAAATACCAGAAAATGGCCAATGTATTTTCTATGATTTTACAAACCTTTGCCAAACATATCGGTAAAGGAAAAAATAGAAATAATAAGGAAACAACCGTCTGAGACATAGACAAATTTCTGGCACATGAACATACGAAATCATAAATCTCTTGAAATAACACTAAATTAAAAATATTTTTAATTCAGCTGAAAAAGTTTGCACACAGGCTAATGGAATGGCGATGGGAAACTGCATTTCCAGCACAAATGTAGACATATTTATGAACACACTGAAAGAAAAGTTAATCAGGTGCAAATTACCACTACTCAACAAAATTGTGTACTACCACAGATACAGAGATGACACTTTGGCACTAGTTGTTGGAGATGATGAAGACATGCGGAAACTTCTTCAAGAACTAAAGAAGTTAAACATGAAGAAACAAATCCACAAACTTTCTTCACCTTAAAATACCCAACAATTATCACAAATACGAAATTGATAGAAAACTAACTACTACAAACAGGATAATCAATAGAAGTTCTTCTCATTCAAAATCACAAAAATTTGCCTATTTCAACTCAATGATCAATAGAATAATCAATCTACCACTAGAGCACCACACAATTACAAACGAGCTTGAATTACTTCGTATACATACCAACAAAATAATGTAAAGCTGAATACAGTTAACGAACTACAAAAAACATATGAAACCAAAAATAAAGGCCGCGATATGCTTTGGACAACTACAAGATAAAATAAACTAAATCCTAAACAATACAGCCATAAATGTAACCTTCTCAATAAACAACAGTATAAAAATGAAAATTCACTTGGAAAAACGAAAATTATTATTGTTGCCGACTCAGGCATAGACAAAATTTCGTGTAACGACTCCACCAACCTTTGTATTGGTGAAACAAGGAGAAATGCTAACATTAGATTCAAAGAAAACGCAAGAAATCGTGGCAGCAATCAATCATGCTGTTACCACCATTTCAAATAACAAAACCATAAAGCAGAACCTATCGAAAATACATTACAGGTTCTAGACAAAATACCAAAGGAGCGTACCATGGACATATTGGTAGAATTACCTACACACACACACACACACACACACACACACACACACACACACACACACACACACACACACAAACACACACACACACACACACACACACACACACACACACACACACAAACAAACAAACAAATAAATCGATCTCAAACACAAAAATAATTTAGAAAATTTTATTGATATTTTGGAAAACAAGGAGGATGAAAATCACAGTAAACAGGCAATCAAGGATAGCCATAGAGACAAATGATAACTAAATTAAAAGCAACTAAAATCACTTACTAGCTAAGAGTGCACCGTAAACATAATTCGCGAAAATATTTTATAGAAACACAACTTACATGATTACAGCAATCTAACAACAAACAGACATTCCATAATTTGCTCACTGATGCAATATGCAAATTTACAACTACTAGATGTAAATATGTATGCAAACAGATCTCTGTGTACACATTTTATGAACATAAGTATACTCACCAAATGAAACATCTACAGGTTTACTTGAGAATGACACTGAGCCCTATAGCCGAAACAAGCTTGTAGTAAAGAAAAAGAATTACTAATGAAATTATGAGCAGCTTCCCTGGAATCATTTATTACATAATTTTTTATTTAACTTTACATTCGCTTTCTGGCCTCTTTTCCTCCTGTTAACACACTTTAGTGTCTAATGTTAATTCTGATTACTAGTATGTAGCCATTCCATGTGTATATGATTTACTGGAGAATCGTTTCAACAGAATATTTTGTGCTTTAAGCAGAAGTGGGTAGCATAAATGAATACTAAAACCAAGATAACACCTGTAGTGCGCACGCTAACAGTTACGTGTTGCTGCGCTTCTCATTATATTGCTTTGTAGCAACTGATCCGCTGAAGTTCTTCCTTCTTCTGAGATTATCACTTCGTCTAAGGAGTATCATAGACTGGAATCCTAGGCTTTGTTAAGGAAGGTTGGGTTACGTACAGATAATATGCATTATGGTTCTTCTGGAAATGTAAACCCTACAGGTTTCCTTGAGAATGGTGCTACAGTGGAAACAAGCACGTAGTAAAGAAGAAGGATTACCAATTAAACTGTTTGCAGCTTACCTGGAATTGTTATAATGTAGTCTGTGCTGCAGGCCCATCTGAGAAGAAGATTAAATAAGTAAATTAACACGGGCTAAAAACGTCACAGAGTTCATCTCAGTATACTGTGCATAGCCCAGTAGGACAACTATGATTCCAAAATCGTACCTCAATTCTCCTATAGGAAAATTCAATCAAAAAGGCGGAAAATGCATAAGGAAATAATATTAAACACACGCATACACACACACACATACACACACATACACAACGAAAAATCTCGGCCACATACTTCAGCTCAAGAAGAACCTAAGGCATTGAACTCAGAGTAGTATTGTAAATACAAAACATTTACAGCCTAGCTTAGTAACGAATTTAGAGCTTGCTGGAGCAACTGTAGGTGTTAATCAGGATAACTGAGAAACAGTGTAAGTTGCAAGTTTTCCTTTTATGAACATTATGTCTTTTCAGGTTAGTACCCATTTGCAAATAATCGAGATGATGGAATTGGTATTTCCCAAAATATAAGAACCATATCAAGATAACAAAAGTATATATACAACGAAGTGCCAATGAACAGTTAAAGAGCTCACAATTGAGAAAATTAATTGTTTTGTTAGTTTCGTATTCTATGATGAATTTAATTTTGGGGTGTGGCTGATTTAGTGCTTCATCTATTTTGTCCATATGGGTGAGATTACCTTCTATAGGCATTGAAGTGTAGTCTGCATATCTGTAGCAGTATATGATTTTTTCGTTTGTTACGTTTCCCATCCTGAAGAATTTTTCTTGTGAGCTGTCAACAAACATGTCAGCTATGGTTCCAGCATTGTTATATCCCATAGGGACACTGTCTTTTTGTGTATACATTTTAGTCAGGAATTCGAAGTAATTCTGATGTAATGCTAGTGTTATTAGTTGTAAAATTTCTGTAGTGCTTTCAATAGGAATTTTTCTGTATTTTAGTAGGTTTTGTTCTATGATATGTATTGTTTCCGGATTGGGATGTTCATGCATAGATAAGCAATGATGAATGCCGCAAATTTAGCAGTTAGAGGTATTTTTATGTCTGTCATGTTCTTAGCTAGTAGTCTAGAGGTTTTTGTATACTTTTTGTTGTATGTGTAAAATTAACTAAGGATGTTCTTTAATTTCTTGCATATGTAGTGTATGGTGCTGTTAACATTGCCTACTACAGTACATATAGGAACGGACTGTTTATGTCTTACAGTGTCTACACATTTTTGGTGTTGGGTTCATGGGTTTATATGTCCTGTTTTCATAGTCTTTAAGTAATGTATTGCATGTTTTTATATATTTCTAATTTGGGCTGCAAATTTTCGTGTGGAAATTGTATTCATTTGTGTGATACCATTATTACTAAAGAAATTGTAAATTTTTTGCATGCAGTCAATTTAATTGGTGGTCACTACACTATTGCCTTTCCTGATTTAAATGCTAGCACATTATCATTCGTCAATTTTTCATTAAATTGCCTAGTGCTTCATTATCTGAAATGTATTGTGGCTTTTCCTGATTTTCAGCTCTCTTTATTTTCCGTTCCGTTTTTTGATAGTAATTTCAGTCTGTTGCTTTATAGTTAAATTTGCTAAGTCTAGAGCTACTTTTACAAGTGCTGTTGGTTGCTCTTGTTCAGTGTTGTCGAATCTAGGTTAGATAGTATACTTTAATCCCTTATCCAACAGTATTTGTTCTAAGGTCATTGAAAATAATTATAGTCATGTTGATGGTTCTTTAACCAACAATTAATGGAGATATTATGCTGTTACTTTTTGCAGTGGTGTGTTTCTCTTCTATGAGGCGTTTGACTTTATTATTGAATGTAAAACGTAAAAAAGCAATTAATGTTCTCTACATGACTACTAAAAAAAATAACAACAAACATCGTTTCGAAATATAGAGAAAACTATACCACAATGGACTGTATTATCAGTGCACACTCCTATCATCCCAAAACCCACAAGCTCACTTTATTTAAGACAATGCTTAACAGATTGACAACTCTGCCCTTAGAAGACAAAGCAGTTCAGAAGAAAATAAAAATCTTAGGTTACATTGCCCAGTAGAGGGATCATGGCCCCAAAATCTTACCACTAATATACTACATCAAAGCTTATACAAAAAGGCTAAATGTACACAAGAAAGTAACACTAAACAAACACACAATGAAAAAGAAGAAAACAACATATCAAAACAAACTAAGCCCCAAACAAAGAATTTACAAAGCCAACGAGACAATTCATATAGATAACAACCCCAGCATTTACAAAATGCCATGTAACATATGCCAAAATTCTACTTAGGACGAACTGGCAGAAACTACAACGTTAGATACTAAGAGCACAGCTGAGACAATGAAAAAACCCATGCATATTTTTCAATATCTACAAACAGAAAAAGGGGACGTAAGATCCATCAATGAAGCACTTCAAATCCCCATATAACTCAAAAGAGAGCAATCATTAACATTCTTGAAGAAACAGAGATATATTCACTTGCACAGAAAACGCTCTAAATTTACTGAGTGAACAGACCGACATCAAGCACAAAAAATTGATATCGTAAAGTAGTGAAATGGGTAAAATTAACAATTCAAGGATATTAAGTAACACATTTTCACAGTAACAGCATACAGCAAAGATATAACACTATGAAAACATAAAACATAATAGAGTATAACTTAATTATTTGGTAAGGAATAAAAATAAAGTATAAAAATATCCAGAAAACGTAATTTCAGGTTGTTGTTGTTGTGGTCTTCAGTCCTGAGACTGTTTTGATGCAGCTCTCCATGCTAATCTATTCTGTGCAAGCTCCTTCATCTCCCAGTACCTACTGCAACCTACATCCTTCTGAATCTGCTTAGTGTATTCATCTCTTGGTCTCCCTCTATGATTTTTACCCTCCACGCTGCCCTCCAATGCTAAATTTGTGATCCCTTGAAGCCTCAGGACATGTCCTACCAACCGATCCCTTCTTCTACTCAAGCTGTGCCACAAACTTCTCTTCTCCCCAATCCTATTCATTACCTCCTCATTAGTTACGTGATCTACCCACCTAATCTTCAACATTCTTCTGTAGCACCACATTTCTACATATACATCTACATCTACATCCATACTCCGCAAGCCACCTGACGGTGTGTGTCGGAGGGTACCCTGAGTACCTCTATCGGTTCTCCCTTCTATTTCAGTCTCGTATTGTTGGTGGAAAGAAGGAGTGTCGGTATGCCTCTGTGTGGGCTCTAATCTCTCTGATTTTATCCTCTTGGTCTCTCCGCGAGATATACGTAGGAGGGAGCAATATACTGCTTGACTCTCGGTGAAGGTATGGTCTCGAAACTTCAACAAAAACCCGTACCGAGCTACCGAGCGTCTCTCCTGCAGAGTCTTCCACTGGAGTTTATCTATCACCTCCGTAACGCTTTCGCGATTACTAAATGATCCTGTAACGAAGCGCGCTGCTCTCCGTTGGATCTTCTCTATCTCTTCTGTCAACCCTATCTGGTACGGATCCCACACTGCTGAGCAGTATTCAAGCAGTGGGCGAACAAGCGTATTGTAACCTACTTCCTTTGTTTTCGGATTGCATTTCCTTAGGATTCTTCCAATAAATCTCAGTCTGGCATCTGTTTTACCGACGATCAACTTTATATGATCATTCCATTTTAAATCACTCCTAATGTGTACTCCCAGATAATTTATGGAATTAACTGCTTCCAGTTGCTGACCTGCTATTTTGTAGCTAAATGATAAGGGAACTATCTTTCTATGTATTTGCAGCACATTACACTTGTCTACATTGAGATTCAATTGCCATTCCGTGCACCATGCGTTTATTCGCTGCAGATGCTCCTGCATTTCAGTACAATGTTCCAATGTTACAACCTCTCGGTACACCACAGCATCATCTGCAAAAAGCCTCAGTGAACTTCCGATGTCATCCACAAGGTCATTTATGTATACTGAGAATAGCAACGGTCCTATGACACTTCCCTGCGGCACACCTGAAATCACTCCTACTTCGGAAGACTTCTCTCCATTGAGAATGACATGCTGCGTTCTGTTATCTAGGAACTCTTCAATCCAATCACACAATTGGTCTGATAGTCCATATGCTCTTACTTTGTTCATTAAACGACTGTGGGGAACTGTATCGAACGCCTTTCGGAAGTCAAGAAACACGGGGTCAACCTGTGAACCCGTGGCTATGGCTCTCTGAGTCTCGTGGACGAATAGCGCGAGCTGGGTTTCACACGACCGTCTTTCTCGAAACCCATGCTGATTCCTACAGAGTAGATTTCTAATCTCCAGAAAAGTCATTATACTCGAACGTAATACGAGTTCCAAAATTCTACAACTGATCGACGTTAGAGATATGGGTCTATAGTTCTGCACATCTGTTCGACGTCCCTTCTTTTAGGGGCAAGTTCCTTCGCCTACTCTGTGTAAAATCGAACTGGTATCCCATCAGGTCCAGGGGCCTTTCCTCTTTTGAGCGATTTTAATTGTTTCTCTATCCCTCTGTCGTCTATTTCGATATCTACCATTTTGTCATTTGTGGGACAATCTTGAGAAGGAACTACAGTGCAGTCTTCCTCTGTGAAACAGCTTAGGAAAAAGACGTTTAGTCTGTCATCCTCTGTTTCAGTACCATTTTGTTCTGTACAAATTCGAAAGTTTCTATTCTCTTCTTGTCCAAACTATTTATTGTCCCTGTTTCACGTCCATACATGGCTACACCCCATACAAATACTTTCAGAAAGGACTTCCTGACACTTAAATCTATACTCCATGTTAACAAATTTCTCTTCTTCAGAAACGCTTTCGTTGCAATTGCCAGTCTACATTTTGTATCCTCTCTACTTCGGCCACCATCAGTTATTTTGCTCCCCAAATAGCAAAACTCCTTTACTACTTTAAGTGTCTCATTTCCGAATCTAATTCCCTCAGCATCACCCGACTTAATCCGACTACATTCCATTATCCTCGTTTTACTTTTGTTGATGTTCATCTTACATCCTCCTTTCAAGACACTGTCCATTCCGTTCAACTGCTCTTCCAAGTCCTTTGCTGTCTCTGACAGAATTACAATGTCATCGGCG
Organism: Schistocerca serialis cubense; assembly: GCF_023864345.2. Lineage (NCBI taxonomy): Eukaryota > Metazoa > Arthropoda > Insecta > Orthoptera > Acrididae > Schistocerca > Schistocerca serialis. The sequence goes on from NC_064640.1 coordinate 34,527,803, forward strand.
AACCTCAAAGTTTTTATTTCTTCTCCCCGGATTTTAATACCTACTCCAAATTTTTCTTTTGTTTCCGTTACTGCTTGATCAATATACAGATTAAATAACATCGGGGAGAGGTTACAACCCTGTCTCACTCCCTTCCCAACCTCTGCTTCCCTTTCATGTCCCTCGACTCTTATAACAGCCGTCTGGTTTCTGTACAAATTGTAAATAGCCTTTCGCTCCCTGTATTTTACCCCTGCCACCTTTAGAATTTGAAAGAGGGTATTCCAGTCAACATTGTTAAAAGCTTTCTCTAAGTCTACAAAAGCTAGAAACGTAGGTTTGCCTTTCCTTAATCTTTCTTCCAAGATAAGTCGTAAGGTCAGTATTGCCTGACGTGTTCCAGCATCTCTGCGGAATCCAAACTGATCTTCCGCGAGGTCGGCTTCTACCAGTTTTTCCATTCGTCTGTAAAGAATTCGAGTTAGTATTTTGCAGCTGTGGCTTATTAAACTGATAGTTTGGTAATTTTCACATCTGTCAACACCTGCTTCTTTGGGATTGGAATTATTATGTTCTTCTTGAAGTCTGAGGGTATTTCGCCTGTCTCGTACATCTTGCTCACCAGATGGTAGAGTTTTGTCAGGACTGGCTCTCCCAAGGCCGTCAGTAGTTCTAATGGAATGTTGTCTACTCCCGAGGCCTTGTTTCGACTCAGGTCTTTCAGTGCTCTATCAAACTCTTCGCGCAGTATCGTGTCTCCCAATTCATCTTCATCTACATCCTCTTCCATTTCCATAATATTGTCCTCAAGTACATCGCCCTTGTATAGACCCTCTATATTCTCCTTCCACATTTCTGCTTTCCCCTCTTTGCTTAGAACTGGGTTTCCATCTGAGCTCTTGATATTCATACAAGTGGCTCTCTTTTCTCCAAAGGTCTCTTTAATTTTCCTGTAGGCTGTATCTATCTTACCCCTAGTGAGATAAGCCTCTACATCCTTACATTTGTCCTCTAGCCATGCCTGCTTAGCCATTTTGCACTTCCTGTCGATCTCATTTTTGAGACGTTTGTATTCCTTTTTGCCTGCTTCATTTACTGCATTTTTATATTTTCTTCTTTCATCAATTAAATTCAATTTATGTTCTGTTACCCAAGGATTTCTACTAGCCCTCGTCTTTTTAGCTACTTGATCCTCTGCTGCCTTCACTACTTCATCCCTCAGAGGTACCCATTCGTCTTCTACTGTATTTCCTTCCCCATTCCTGTCACTTGTTCCCTTGTGCTGTCCCTGAAACTCTGTACAACCTCTGTTTTAGTCAGTTTATCCAGGTCCCGTCTCCTTCAATTCACACCTTTTTGCAATTTCTTCAGTTTTAATCTACAGTTTATAACCAATAGATTGTGGTCAGAGTCCACATCTGCCCCTGGAAATGTCCTACAATGTAACACCTGGTTCCTAAATCTCTGTCTTACCATTATAAAATCTATCTGATATCTTTTAGTGTCTCCAGGATTCTTCCATGTATACAACCTTCGTTTTTTATTCTTGAACCATGTGCTAGCTCTGATGCGGTAGCGTTCTCGCTTCCCACGCTCGGGTTCCCGGGTTCGATTCCCGGCGGGGTCAGGGATTTTCTCTGCCTCGTGATGACTGGGTGTTGTGTGATGTCCTTAGGTTAGTTAGGTTTAAGTAGTTCTAAGTTCTGGGGGACTGATGACCTCAGAAGTTAAGTCCCATAGTGCTCACAGCCATTTGTTAGCTATGATTAGGTTCTGCTCTGTGCAAAATTCTACCAGACGGCTTCCTCTTTCATTTCTTAGCCCCAATTCATATTCGCCTACTATGTTTCCTTTTATCCCTTTTCCTACTGTCGAATTCCAGTCACCCATGACTATTAAATTTTCGTCTCCCTTCACTACCTGGATAATTTCTTTTATCTCATCATACATTTCTTCAATTTCTTCGTCATCTGCAGAGCTAGTTGGCATATAAACTTGTACTACTGTAGTAGGCATGGGCTTCGTGTCTATATTGGCCACTAAAATACGTTCACTATGCTGTTTGTAGTAGCTTACCAGCACTCCTATTTTTTTATTCATTATTAATCCTACTCCTGCATTACCCCTATTTGATTTTGTATTTATTACCCTGTATTTACCTGACCAGAAGTCTTGATCCTCCTGCCACCGAACTTCACTAATTCCCACTATATCTAACTTTTACCTATCCATTTCCCTTTTTAAATTTTCTAACCTACCTGCCCGATTAAGGGATCTGACATTCCACCCTCCGATGCGTAGAATGCCAGTTTTCTTTCTCCTGATAACGACGTCCTCTTGAGTAGTCCCCATCCGGAGATCCGAATGGGGTACTTCTCGTGGTAGCTATGTGAACATGTAATATTGCTGGTGCACTGTCATCCAAGGTGTCAAGAGTGAAAATAACGCACAAGAAACTGGCTAAAACATCGTTTACGGACACTGTTACATCCTCTGCCATTTTACCAGAGATGCTATCAGGTTATCTGCAAAAGGATATACAGAAGAGGGGAGTGCAGTCACTACTGTGTTGACCTCATCTGAACCCTTTGCAAAGCCTGTAGTTACTTTCTTAAATCCTCATTACACAACATTTGTTGAGTATTATCCCTTAACAGTTTCAATACCTGCTCCAGCATTTGGTACAAGCATGTACTGCATGATTATATGCCATTATATTACATGGTACCCTACATTCAGGTAAATTATGGCTCTCACACGTCATGGGTACCAAATAGGTTTCCCTACAATTCCTTCTAAATTGTCAGGTAAGAAACATAATTAGAACCAAACCTAAGAAAATAATGAAAACATAATCGTATTACCATGCCTCACATACTTCTCGTGGTAGCTATGTGAACATGTAATATTGCTGGTCCACTGTCATCCAAGGTCTCAAGAGTGAAAATAACGCACAAGAAACGGGTTAATCAATATCTAATAGTCTGATATAACATTATATGTACAACGAACATCTAAGTAATGGCTAAATACAAATTCTAGCAAATACAGAATACTGGAGCATCGATATTACACACGAGGTTAAAATAAACAGACGAATGGACTACACCTCTCTAATCATAGTTATAGTTTATAACATTAAGACTATTTCCTGTTAATGTCTGCAGAACACTTGACAATGACAAATACTGAAATTACTCATTATGATTCACACAATAAAAATCATACAGAGAGCAGTGTAACTGGTATATCTGGATCGCAGTGATATTTCTCCTAGACATATTTTGCACTAAGCCCCCCCTCCCCCTTGCACCCATAGAAATCTCTGCTAACTGTCAGAACTGCATGCGTAGGTTCTCATGATACATCACATACGTTTTAGCATCGCCAGTCAGGTGTAGACTGAGTGCCTACAGACTCATTTCATATGAACGTTACTCATTTTGGCTGTGGCTAAAACATCATTTACGTACACTGTTATATCCTCTGCCGTTTTACCAGAGATGCTATCAGGTTATCTGCAAAAGGATCGACAGAAGAGGGGAGTGCAGTCACTACTGTGTTGACCTCATCTGAACCCTTTGCAAAGCCTCTGGCTACTTTCTTAAATCATCATTACACAACATTTGTTGAGTATTTTCCGTTAACAGTTTCAATACCTGCTCCAGCAGAGCGGCACCAGGATTTCTTGTATTAGATGATTGTGTTTCTGGCATCTTTGTGCATATTATTCACACCGTTACATTTACAAGACTAGCAAAAAAGAAAAACTTCCTCCTTTAAAAAGAACAGCAAAGCTCAACAAACATAATCATTCCCAGAACTCTTACAGTAAATTTACTGATCTTTACATCTGATAGCTGCCCAGTCACATCTGGTACAATCATGTGCTGCATGATTATATACCATTACATTACATGGTACACTACATTCAGGTAAATTACAGCTCTCACACATCATGGGTACCAAATAGGTTTCCCTACAATTCCTTCCAAATTGTCACAGATCTTCAGGTTCTTTAGGTTTGACAAAAGTCACTTTGCATATTATATGGCATGACGAAACAAACATGGCTAGCTGCAAATGTTTCTTAGACTTACCATGTTGGAGTCATAGCTGAGGTGCGTGGATAGCGTTTGAGACATTAGATAGTGGTTGCTAATGCTTAGAAGTCCTCTCCTGGTTCATTAATCACTCCAGAACATCAGTGTCGTACTGATATCGGCAAAAAACCGCTTCTGGCGCCAAAATGCAGAGGTGTCGAATGGTCACACCTCTATGTTTTTGGGATGGTAGTGTGAATATGAAGATTGTCTTTTGGAGCTAATAAAACATAATTAACAAGTCAATACTTACTGATCCCAATTTATAGCTCTGTATTATCTCGTCATCCTGAGATGACGCCTCATGTTCAAGACAACCTCAGAGCTGGAGAAGTGTGGTATTATGGAAATTGGCAGGAGGTAATGACACGAGATTCTGTTTGTTATGACCAAATGTGGTCAACTTCTTTACCAGTGGGCAGCAGTTCTCATTCCACTGTGTTTCCTTTACAATCTGATAGAGGCTCTTACCTTCACTGTCAAGTCTCTGAAAGGTGTTATTGCATTCAAGATAAGACTTCTAGCATGAGCAATATAAGTCCGCCTTGCTGAAGTCGAAATACGTCTGTGGCGATTGGTGCAGATGTAATAGTAACCTGTGCTTGTGTGAATGACCGATTTACACTGTTTCTTATTTCTTTGTGCTGCATAGTTATGTCACCAACTATGCTTGGTGTCGTCTGTGGCTTGCAAGAGTGAACTTGACACAATTTTACTTTCTTCCCCTTTTCTGCTCTCTGGCGTAACAGAAGTGAAGGCCAGTGATCGTGCTGAGCATTGCAAATATGAGTGTACTCAGATAAAGCTGAAGGTAATAGTACGCTGAAACCACATAATCTCCAATGTGGTAGCATGTCTGCAGTGAGCAATGAACAACAGAAATTGTACTGCATTTAAATGAGGCGGTTGGGGTTTATTTAGCTATTCATCACGTTAAATTGCAGCTCACATCTCGATAGAAAACTGTTGATGGTAATTCGAGATACAAATAGAGGGTGTATACACTTCCATCTCTCCAGTCGTGATAATTTCAGCATTTCAAATGGCCATAATGTTGCAAGGAGCAACTATGTTACATACATATTGGTCACTGTTTACCTGTTACGATATGAGAAGTCCACTTTTGGTCACTGACTGATTATCCCAAAATCTCATGTTAGGATCCTCTATCATCTGTATAATGTTCAGAAGAAAGATTTGGTACTTTCAATGTTGCTTTTGCAAACAAGTTGACTCTAAATGTTTACAGTTACTGTACCATTGTATTTCTCGTTATTTGAGTTATTATATGCCATTTAAAATGTAGTTTACATAACAGGACCCTTATCAGGATGCCTAACTAACTGTATATGGAGCTCCATTAAGGGAAGTAGATCTGGAGATCGAGCTTCAATGTTCCCACCAACTGTATAGGAGCATGTTTCAAGGTAATGTGTTCGTGCAAATCTTTACAGTATTAAGTGCCTCCATGTTCGTTCAGAAAACGTGAAACATCTATGAATAAGACTTAGACATTATGGTAAATACATCTCTCGTCCAAGGTGGAACAGGAGATCGTTCAGATCAACGTATGTTGTTAGATATATAGAGACTATAAAGCCTTAAGAAGCAAAACATAAGTTTATAGTACCTTTAAATATCTTAAGACCAATACATCTTGCTCCAAAAAATCTTTAAGTTTTTCTGATGTAATACGATAATAGTGTGAAATGACATGAGCATTGTACAAGACCTACTATGCTCTTTGCTATATGTTGAGATCTTAGTTTTTATAAGTCTGCACAAAAGAGAAAATGAGAACAGTCCACAAGGTACCCTTCTGTTCAATGCATCTAACTGCACTTGTATATGAAACTACTGCATCTAACTGTAATACATGTACAACACCATCTTATGGAAGGGCAAAGGTGATCGCTAAGATTTCGGTAGCTAGTGTTCTTAGTCCTACTTTAATATTGAATGCTCACATATAATGCCACGTTATTACAGCAAAAGAGAAACTTTAGGTTATGTGTACTATAAAAAAATTGTGTGACAACAATGTGGCGTCAACTCAGTGGGAGTCTACATCTTTCCTTCTCTGGAGTGTACTGTTACATACTGACCAAAATAATAAGCAAAGCAAGGTTCTCATTTTGAAATAGCTTTTCAAAGTATTTATAGATCAGAATAATTGAGAGAGAGTAACTGTTTTCAAAGCCTCAATTATATACATTCCAAATTACTCTTCTCGATTTCCACAGTGTTTTCTTTAATTACCAAAGAAGACTACCTCTCTCCAAGTATCATCAGCTCTTACTGTGTGCCTTCCATTTTTATCAGTATCCTTTCATACAGAATAACAGTAATCTCACCTTACAAAGCATAATGTGTTGTTATAATATATACAAAGTAAATCTCTTTTTTTCATAGCTGTACTAAAATATTCCATAACAGTAGTCTTGAAAATATGCTTCCATGTTTCTTTTCACATCAGTCCATAAAGACAGAATAAAACTATTACCTTTTGCTTAAAATATCCTTTATCTCCAAGTTACAGTTAGTGTCATACATTACATGTCAAACTCTTGTATCTATAAACATTTCATCTCTGGTATATTATATCATCTTTCTGTAAAACTTTGTATTCGGGTAGAATCAGGATACTGCAAAAAAAAAAAAAAAAAAAAACAGCATTATTCTTAGCAGTATAGCAATAGAACTGCAGATTAAGTATAAGACTGTACAACCAACTGTGTAGACAGCTTTCTCTTCTGGAACAGTATGCAATAATTTAGCACAAATGCTTAGCGAAAATCTCACCCATAACAGTTCAGGGAATTTTACAGCGTATTCTGTCACACAGATTTAGGATTACTACGAGACCTAACAATTAAAGAACCTCCACATGCATAGAAAATAATCAGATAAGAATAAATGCAAACCGCTGAATATAATGCAATAATACTGACAAAAGAAAATGCAGAATTTACTCAAGAACAAAAATACTGTCCACACTAAATATGCATTGTTGCTATGCAGAACTGCATTAATAGTAATCACGTTCTATCACATATACATAAACTGACAGACTATAATCTTTTATAAGCATGTCACAAATTTTCAATCCAAGCAATTATTTTTCACAGTTATTTACAATTTCACGTTCAGTCATTCACCTAATAATTTTATTTTTTACACATTGTGGAGACAGAGACAGTTTTTAGACTAATTTCTGTTTTAACAAGCCTCCAATCCCTCTTTGAGCAATATTTCCTGTAATACTGTATACTAGTAAATGACTCACTCAGATGGTTAAAAAAATTACTGAGCAACATCACTATTTTCAAAAACATTTTTTACAACTATTTTACTGTGTTTATCGTCTCAAGACCTGTTCTGTTATACACTTATGATATGTAGTTAGCACACTTGTTCATATTACCATCAGACTCAGAGTAAATTCATTAAAAATCATTTTAATCCTTGATACCAACATATGCTATATGACACCACTGATCATTGGACACCACAGTACAGAATAAAGTACCTTTACATCTAGCAACCCCATCTTAAACATCATATCCATAATACCGCAATACAACCTCTACTTCATCTAAAACTCAAATAATCACGAGGAAAATCCCTGCATTTCATCATCACAGTTCACATAAACCGACCACACGACATCATCATGATACTCATAGACATCATCTCATATTTCAACATAAATGCTCACTCTACTGTCTCCATATTATAAAATATTCTGACCTCAGTGTATCAATTCTCAAATTATACTCATCCAACACATGTACAGTACTTTCAACAATGCAAAACTTCTTTTCCATCTTAAACATTTTTCCAGTTCACACATAAAGTTACCTACTCACATGAAACATGCTTTTCACGTTTCATAGCTCTCAAAGATTGCATACGTCTCTGATGAACAATTTTCTCACAAAAAAATGCGCATAATGTAATAGACAGAAGCTATTGCAGTTAGAAAATTTTCAGGTCGGTATTATCTTCTCTTAACAGATCCTTGTAAATGTTTTCTCTGTTGTACTTAAATTCAAATGCTGGCCATCTAGAAAATGACAGTAGTGAACCTACAAGTCAGATTTCATATTTTTCTGCTTACAAGTACAATACAAATTTTCCACCAAATAGATGCAAAATTAGTATTTATACAATTTACATAATACCAGGTAACACAGAAACTGAAAATATATCTAATGACACCAAGTTAAAAAATATATCTCTACAAAAATAGTAGAAAGTTATACCTCCTCAAAATGTAATCCAATTTCTTCACTGTAAAGGCACAAACGTAATATATATTTCAATCATACTGATGTAAAGTACATTTATAGTAACCATGTTGCAACATTTCTCTGCTTCACCAATTGGTTATAAACTTCATTTCAAAAGAGCTAAAAGAATTTTGGGCTAATAATAAATAAACTGAAGCCCTCTATGCGGCAGAAACACTTAAACTAACAAGAAATGGAGATCTTGAGAAACTAGAGAAGTCGAAAGAAGAATTTTAAGGAAAATACTGGGAGCTAAAAGAAACGATAATGCTGAATACAGGTTAAGACCAAACAGAGAGCTATATCTGAAAACGGAGAAACTAACTGATGTAATGAGGAACAGGAGACTACAGTTTTTTGGACATATATTCAGAATGGATAACAACAGACTAACCAAGCGGATATTCACATTACTCAATAGCTACAAATCCAAGCCAGCATGGTTCATAGAGACTGAAAAGGACATTGAAAATGCTGGAGTTACAATAGACACAATAGAAAACAGAACACATTTCAGAAAGGCAGTTCAAAAGGCAGAATTTCAGGAGAGAAAGAAAATAGCTAGACGAAAGTGGACTCAAGAAGAAAGGGAACAACACTCTAAAAGGATGAAGGAAATTTGGAAACTGAAGAAATCTAATACAATGAAGATTAGGCAAAGTTGATTCATCGTACCCTCCAAATGGGTTATTCGAAAGAAAAAAAAAACTATTCGTCAATACCACTGAGTAACTACACCTGAAGTATGATATCAAATGTACATCTAATACCCACTGAAGAAGTCTAGCACAACAGCAGAAGATAACCTGAAATATTTACAGAATAGTAAGAGAATGGATGTGGCGCTGGGATTGAAATTTTTTTGAAGGAATATCGTTATTCCTATGTGACTCTGTGTTATACAGACACATCGTATCCGAATATGTGCACAGATATATATATCTTGATTCTACTTTGTTATCTGTGTTTACACAAGCTTACCAACATTTACATGGGGTAAGAAATGTTTATTTTCGTTAAACCTCACTAGTTTCCAATAATCTGGAATTTCTAATTTAATCCACACAAGCCGCCCTTGCTTTTGAACACAATGATCCCGCATAATTCCTATACACCAGAGCCTACTCTCAAATTTACTGTAATTCTGTACCACTGGTTTTCAACACAAGCTGTCAAAATGTACATTATACACTCCTGGAAATGGAAAAAAGAACACATTGACACCGGTGTGTCAGACCCACCATACTTGCTCCGGACACTGCGAGAGGGCTGTACAAGCAATGATCACACGCACGGCACAGCGGACACACCAGGAACCGCGGTGTTGGCCGTCGAATGGCGCTAGCTGCGCAGCATTTGTGCACCGCCGCCGTCAGTGTCAGCCAGTTTGCCGTGGCATACGGAGCTCCATCGCAGTCTTTAACACTGGTAGCATGCCGCGACAGCGTGGACGTGAACCGTATGTGCAGTTGACGGACTTTGAGCGAGGGCGTATAGTGGGCATGCGGGAGGCCGGGTGGACGTACCGCCGAATTGCTCAACACGTGGGGCGTGAGGTCTCCACAGTACATCGATGTTGTCGCCAGTGGTCGGCGGAAGGTGCACGTGCCCGTCGACCTGGGACCGGACCGCAGCGACGCACGGATGCACGCCAAGACCGTAGGATCCTACGCAGTGCCGTAGGGGACCGCACCGCCACTTCCCAGCAAATTAGGGACACTGTTGCTCCTGGGGTATCGGCGAGGACCATTCGCAACCGTCTCCATGAAGCTGGGCTACGGTCCCGCACACCGTTAGGCCGTCTTCCGCTCACGCCCCAACATCGTGCAGCCCGCCTCCAGTGGTGTCGCGACAGGCGTGAATGGAGGGACGAATGGAGACGTGTCGTCTTCAGCGATGAGAGTCGCTTCTGCCTTGGTGCCAATGATGGTCGTATGCGTGTTTGGCGCCGTGCAGGTGAGCGCCACAATCAGGACTGCATACGACCGAGGCACACAGGGCCAACACCCGGCATCATGGTGTGGGGAGCGATCTCCTACACTGGCCGTACACCACTGGTGATCGTCGAGGGGACACTGAATAGTGCACGGTACATCCAAACCGTCATCGAACCCATCGTTCTACCATTCCTAGACCGGCAAGGGAACTTGCTGTTCCAACAGGACAATGCACGTCCGCATGTATCCCGTGCCACCCAACGTGCTCTAGAAGGTGTAAGTCAACTACCCTGGCCAGCAAGATCTCCGGATCTGTCCCCCATTGAGCATGTTTGGGACTGGATGAAGCGTCGTCTCACGCGGTCTGCACGTCCAGCACGAACGCTGGTCCAACTGAGGCGCCAGGTGGAAGTGGCATGGCAAGCCGTTCCACAGGACTACATCCAGCATCTCTACGATCGTCTCCATGTGAGAGTAGCAGCCTGCATTGCTGCGAAAGGTGGATATACACTGTACTAGTGCCGACATTGTGCATGCTCTGTTGCCTGTGTCTATGTGCCTGTGGTTCTGTCAGTGTGATCATGTGATGTATCTGACCCCAGGAATGTGTCAATAAAGTTTCCCCTTCCAGGGACAATGAATTTACGGTGTTCTTATTTCAATTTCCAGGAGTGTATAACATGTTATATGTTTTTCACAAAGCTCATTTCCTGTCCTTTTTTCTTTATGTCCTTTAAATCCATGAAAGACTTCCACTCTTCTGCTACTCAGCGTCTATCTGTGAATACTGTTCTAGGCCTAAATAGTATTACCTGAACGTTTTCGGGTCTAGTCTCTATTATAATTGAAACAGTCTCCGGCTGTACACACACATGTCGACAAATGTGTACATCTGAAATATCTGTTTTGAGTTTTAGATTTTATCTTTTACTAGATTTGTTTCTTCATTACTTATTTCACAGTGCACTCTATTTAGTATACTATTGCATTAACATCTCGTTTACTTCTAGAGAGGTTACTAACTTGTTTACCACCATTACCTGACTACTACTCTCAGTGCTCTCATTGGGTACAACTTTCGAGCCAATTACTGCATAAAACTTTTCATTTTCTGCTGGAGAAGTTCCCTATTAGTTTGCGTTCATTAGTTGACATGCCCAATTTGTTCCCATTATGTGCTACATCTTCGTTTTCAAAACCCAATTTCGTGGTTTATAATTTATTCATTATTACTACCTGCCAAATATACTCCAGGTTCTCAGAGCTTGCCTGTCCACTAGATATGGCTTCACTAATCTCGAGACTTTTCCCATTCCCTAGTATTTTAGCAAAATGGATGATGGACCTTGTCATCACTCCCTGTTTCTTAATATTCTCATCGTGCCTGTTAAAATCCTCATCTACTATTTCCCTAATCTACACTCTATAAGCCCTTTAAAGATAATACACTCTTCCTGCCTACTAGTAATATCATCTTACTATCCTCTATTATTTTCATCTTTAATTCGATTATTCTGCTTAACCAGCTCTTCACTAACAGCTACCCTAGTATTTAATGTACTATTCGATGCATTTCTTGCCTTTTTTTGTTCAGCATCAACGTGTCTGCCTGACAGGGCTACTTCAGTGATTTCTTTAGTCGGCACACTGAGCCCCTGTTTCCAGCTAGTAATGTTCTTCCTAAATTGGGCATGTAACTAATGTTTCGCTTGCCACATCTTTCCCTGTATTTCCAACATCTTTTGAGCTATAATTAATGGTAAATAAATGTCTCAACTCTTCCATATTTCAGGTGTACATTCCGTAACACTAAGCACTGGCAGAACACCTTCTGTCTGTGGCTCAGCAATTTGGCCGATGATAGCAAGAAAAGGAAAATAAGTAGAATACTGATGAAGACAAACTAAATCTACCCAATAAATTTTCACACTAACGATTTCCAATGATGAGCAACAGCACAGAAAAATCTTGGTAATCCTCTGTCTCAAAACTTCCACTAAAAATGCGAACGTGTTCTACTGTATGTACACCAAATTGGAGAAATACAAGCACATCAGTATATAACACGACAGTAAGTCTTCAGTGTACACTTTTACCATAAAGCACTCTCTATAGAACAGTACAAGTTAAGAATACTATTCAGTGGGAAAAAAATTTTCTCTTAATAGCAAATAATCTTTCCTAATGAAATCAGCTACTTACTCTAAGTAAACACAAAATAAAAATAACGCATCATACTAACGTAAACTTTTCCCGAGAAAATACCTATAACACACTGCACGTCACTTCCAAAAATTATGCAGTTAGCATCGTTCAATGTATTATATAATCAAATGCTTTATGCTATTTAGGATGAGAGCAATAATTCCTTCAGATCCTGATGTCGATGTGTTACTCTCCAGAAACAGTGTCATATATCCTAACTACCAATTGAAAATCTGTGTGCGTTTCATCTCACAAAGAATAAATCTTCAATATACTTCCTAGTGATCTCCACAGATTATACAAGGGGCGATCAATAAGTAATGCCACACGTTTTTGTATGAAAGCAGCTTCATTTTATTCAGGATTCCAATACACCATGCTAGACCCAACTCATTTGGCTAGAAACCCTGTTTTTCAACATAACTTCCGTTCAATTTGACCTGCCATACGCCACCTAATCGGAAGATTCTATATGCTCGCATGGTGCCACACTAATGGTCGACGTCAGAGCCAAAATGTTGCTGCATAAATAACCTCCCCATCATCCACGTACTGTTTCTTACGGAGTGCATTCTTCGTTGGGCCAAACGAATGAAAATCTGAAGGTGTAAGACCCAGGCCCTAGGATGGACGAGGAAGAACAGTCCGATAAACTTTTATTGTGCTCCTTTCGGGTGCGCAGATCTGTGTGGGGACTTGCCATATCAAAGTCTGAGAATAGTTCGTTTGAATGTTTGTGGTAACGTACACACTAAAATCGCTTCTTCAGTATTTCGAGGGTTGCACATTACACTTCCGAATTGATCGTTGCACCCTGAGGGAGGACATCAAACAGAAAAACCTTCAGAGTCCCTGAAAAGGTCGCTACGGCTTTGCCTGCTAACCTGCTGAGTATGTGGCTTTGAACTTTTTCTTCGGAGGAACGATGGTGTGCGTCACTCCATGGATAGCCGTTCTGTTTCAGATTCGATATGATGAACCCAAATTCCACCGCCCGTGACGATGATCAACAAAAAATTGTAGCTATCAGCCTCATAATGCTCAAACAGTTCAGTGCAAATTGTCCTTCGTTGCTCTTCATGGTCGTCTGTTAAACGTCAAGGAACACAGAGGGCATACACTATTGAGTACCCCGAATGGTTCAAATGGTTCAAATGGCTCTAAGCACTGTGGGACTTAACATCTGAGGTCATCAGTCCCCTAGACTTTGAACTACTTAAACCTAACTAACCTAAGGACATCACACACATCCAAGCCCGAGGCAGGATTCAAACCTGCGACGTTTCAGCAGTTCGGTTCGGGAATGAAGCGCCTAGAACTGCTCGGCCACCCACGACTGGTGGACGAGTATGTTAGCACTATTAATAGAGACGTCTAGTTGCGCAGCGAGGTGTCTGTGATCCAACGATCACCTCCGGCACTTCAGGAGTCACAGCAGTGTAGCGCTGCCACCAATCGAAACTACATGAAACCATAAGGGCTGAAGCGGCAATATTTCACAATGACCCACAGGAAGTTCAGCATTTTCTCACTCGAAATTGGCCGGAAAAGGAAATATGTTGCTTTACTTACAGAACAGTCCCCGTATTACCCATGAGAAGTGAATTATCACTATACTGTGTAAAAGGAATTGTTATATGCAGTTAACTGCCATGAAATACACACTAAGACTTGAAAAACGACACACGAGGAAGGAATTATCCAAATGGGACAAAGAAGTTATTATACATGGGTGTATAGGCAACAAGGCTAAGGTGCATAAATAGTATTTCGTTATAGATGAGGTTGCAAAGCAAGGTTCCAACTGACTGATGAATAAAAGTTACCAATGGAATCTTGGTTACGTTTCCTACACTATGTGATCAAAAGTATCCGGACACCAGGCTGAAAATGACTAACAAGTTCGTGGCGGCCTTCATCGGTAATGCTGGAATTCAATTTGGCTTGATGACAGCTTCCACTCTCGCAGGCATACGTTGTCAGCTGCTGGAAGGTTTCTTGGGGAAAGGCAGCCCGTTCTTCACGGAATGCGGCACTGAGAAGAGGTATCAATGTCGGTCGGTGAGGCCTGGCACGACGTCAGCGCTCCAAAACATCCCAAAGGTGTTCTGTAGGGTTCAGGTCAGGACTATTAGCGGGCCAGTCAATTATAGGGATGATATTGTCGTGTAACCACTCCGCCACAGGCAGTGCATTATGAATAGGTGCTGGATTGTGTTGGAAGATGCAATCGCCATCCCCGAATTCCCCTTCAACAGTGGGAAGCAAAAAGTTGCTTAAAACTTCAGTGTACGCCTGTGCTGTGATAGCGCCAATCAAAACAACCAGGGGTGCAAGCCCCTCCATGAAAAACACTACCAGACTATAACACCACCGAATCCGAAATTTACTGTTGGCACTACACACGCTGGCAGATGAGGATCATGGGGAATTGGTCATCCTCACACCCTACCAACCGATCGTCACATTGTGTACAGTGAGTCGTCACTCCACACAACGTTTTCCCACTGTTAAATAATCCAATGTTTACGCTCCTTACACCAAGCGAGGTGTCGTTTTGCATTTACCAACGTGATTTGTGACTTATGAGCAGCCGCTCGACCATGAAATCCAAGTTTAGTCACCTCCTGACTAATTGTCATAGTACTCGCAGTGGATCCTAATGCAGTTTGGAATTCCCGTGTGTTTGTCCGGATAAAATGGTTCAAATGGCTCTGAGCACTATGGGACTCAACTGCTGAGGTCATTAGTCCCCTAGAACTTAGAACTAGTTAAACCTAACTAACCTAAGGACATCACAAACATCCATGCCCGAGGCAGGATTCGAACCTGCGACCGTAGCGGTATTGCGGTTCCAGACTGCAGCGCCTTTAACCGCACGACCACTTCGGCCGGCTTTGTCCGGATAGATATCTGCCTGTTACACATTACGAATCTCTTCAACTCTCGGCGGTGTCTGCCAGCAAACAGACGAGGTCGGCCTGTGCGCTTTTGTGCTGTACGTTTCTACTTGCCCATCACATCGTGAACAGTGGACCTAGGGATGTTTAGGAGAGTGGAAATCTCGCGTACAGACGTATGAGACAAGTGATACCCAATCACTTGACCACGTTCGAAGTCAGTGAGTTCCGCGTAGCGCACCATTCTGCACTCTCACGATGTCTGTTGACTACTCAGGTCGCTGATATGGAGTACCTGGCACTAAGTGACAGCACAATGCACCTAACATGAAAAACCTATGTTTTTGGGGTGTCCGAATACTTATGATCACATGTTGTTGTTGTTGTTGTTGTTGTTGTTGTTGTAGCCTTCAGCCCTGAGACTGGTTTGATGCAGCTCTCCATGCTACTCTACCCTGTGCAAGCTTCTTCATCTCCCAGTACATACTGCAACCTACATTCTCCTGAATCTGCTTAGTGTATTCATCTCTTGGTCTCCCTCTACGGTTTTTACCCTCCCTTCTTCTTGTCAGGTTGTGCCACAAACTCCTCTTCCCTCCAATTCTATTCAGTACCTCCTCATTAGTTATGTGCTCTACCCATCTAATCTTCAGCATTCTTCTGTAGCACCACATTTCGAAAGCTTCTATTCTCTTCTTGTCCAAACCATTTATCGTACATGTTTCACTTTCATACATGGCTACACTCCATACAAATACTTTCAGAAACGACTTCCTGACACTTAAATCTATACTCGATGTTAACAATTTTCTCTTCTTCAGAAACGCTTTCCTTGCCATTGCGTCTACATTTTATGTCCTCCCTACTCCGACCATCATCAGTTATTTTGCTCCCCAAATAGCTAAACTCCATAACTACCTTAAGTGTCTCATTTCCTAATCTAATTCCTTCAGCATCACCAAACGTAATTCGATTACATTCCATTATCCTCGTTTTACTTTTGTTGATGTTCATCTTATATCGTCCTTACAACACACTGTCCATTCCGTTTAACTGCTCTTCCAAGTCCTTTGCTGTCTCTGACAGAATTACAATGTCATCGGCGAACCTCAACGTTTTTATTTCTTCTCCATAGGTTTTAATACCTACTCCGAATTTTTCTTTTGTTTCCTTTACTGTTTGCTCAATCTACAGATTGAATAACAACGGGGAGAGGCTAAAACCCTGTCTCACTCCCTTCCCAACCACTGCTTCCCTTTCACGTCCCTCGACTCTTATAACTGCTATCTGGTTTCTTTACAAATTGTAAATAGCCTCTTTCTCCCTGTATTTTACTCCTGCCACCTTTAGAATCTGAAAGAGAGTATTCCAGGCAACATTGTCAAAACCTTTCTCTAAGTCTACAAATGCTAGAAACGTAGGTTTGCCTTTCCTTAATCTTTCTTCTAAGGTAAGTCGTAAGGTCTGTACTGCCTCACGTGTTCCTATATCGCTACGGAATCCAATCTGATCTTCCCCGAGATCGGCTTCTACCAGTTTTTCCATTCGTCTGTAAAGAATTCGCTTTAGTATTTTGCAGCTGTGACTTATTAAACTAATAGTTAGGTAATTTTCACATCTGTCAACGCCTGCTTTCTTTGAGTTTGGAATTACTATATTCTTCTTGAAGTTTGAGGGTATTTCCTCTGTCTCATACATCTTGCTCACCAGATCCTAGAGTTTTGTCAGGACTCGTTCTCCCAAGGCCGTCAGAAGTTCTAATTGAATAATTGAATGTTGTCTACTCCCGGGGCCTTGTATCGACTCAGGTCTTTCAGTGCTCTGTCAAACTTTTCACGCAGTATGGTATCTCCCATTTCATCTTCATCTTCTTCCATTTCCATAATATTGTCTTCAAGTACATCGCCCTTTTATAGACCCTCGATATACTCCTTCCACCTTTCTGCTTTCCCTTCTTTGCTTAGAACTGGGTTTCCATCTAAGCTCTTGATATTCATACAAGTGGTTTACTTTTCTCCAAAGGTCTCTTTAATTTTCCTGTAGGCTGTATCTATCTTACCCCTAGTGAGATAAGCCTCTATATCCTTACATTTGTCCTCTAGCCATCCCTGCTTAGCCATTTTGCACTTCCTGTCGATCTCATTTTTGAGACGGTTGTATTCCTTTTTGCCTGCTTCATTTACTGCATTTTTATATTTTCTCCTTTCATCAATTAAATTCAATATAAGTTCTGTTACCCAAAGATTTCTACTAGCCCTCGTCTTTTTACATACTTGATCCTCTGCTGCCTTCACTACTTCATCCCTCAGAGCTACCCATTCTTCTTCTACTGTATTTTCCCCCATTCCTGTCAATTTTTCCCTTTTGCTCTCCCTAAAACTCTGTACAACCTCTGCTTTAGTCAGTTTATCTCCTTAAATTCCCACATTTTTGCAGTTTCTTCAGTTTTAATCTACAGTTCATAACCAATAGATTGTGGTCAGAGTCCACATCTGCCCCTGGATGTCAGTTTAAAACGTGGTTCCTAGATCTCTGTCTTACCATTGTATAATTTGATACCTTCTAGTATCTCCAGTATTCTTCCATGTATACAACCTTCTTTTATGATTCTTGAACCAAGTGTTAGCTATGATTAAGTTATGCTCTGTGCAAAATTCTACCAGAC
Source organism: Schistocerca serialis cubense (assembly GCF_023864345.2). Classification (NCBI taxonomy): domain Eukaryota; kingdom Metazoa; phylum Arthropoda; class Insecta; order Orthoptera; family Acrididae; genus Schistocerca; species Schistocerca serialis. Next base: position 34,545,884 of record NC_064640.1, read on the forward strand.
GGCTTCCTCTTTCATTTCTTAGCCCCAATCCGTATTCACCTACTATGTTTCCTTCTCTCCCTTTTCCTGCTCTAGAATTCCAGCCACTCATGACTATTAAATTTTTGTCTTCCTTCTCTACCTTGATAATTTCTTTTATCTCATCATACATTTCATCAAATTCTTCGTCATATGCAGAGCTAGTAGGCATATAAACTTGTACTACCGTAGTAGGCGTGGGCTTTGTGTCTATCTTGGCCATAATAATGCGTTCACTATGCTGTGTGTAGTAGCTTACTCTCACTCTTATTTTTTTATTGATTATTAAACCTACTCCAGATTTTGTATTTATTACCCTGTATTCACCTGACCAAAAGTCTTATTCCTCCTGCCACCGAACTTAACTAATTCCCACTACATCTATCTTTAACATATCCATTTCCCTCTTTAAATTTTCTAACCTACCTGCCCGATTAAGGGATCTGACATTCCACGCTCTGATCCGTAGAACGCCAGGTTTATTTCTCCTGATAACGACGCCCTTTGAGTAGTCCCCGCCCGGAGATCCGAATGGGGGACTATTTTACCTCCGGAATATTTTACCCAAGAAGACGCTATCATCATTTAACCATACAGTAAAGCTGCATGCCATCGGGAAAAATTACGGCTGTAGTTTTCCCTTGCTTTCCGCCGTTCGCAGTACCAGCACAGCAAGACCGTTTTGGTTAGTGTTACAATGCCAGATTAGTCAATCATCCAGACTGTTGCCCCTGCAACTACTGGAAAGGCTGCTGCCCCTCTTCAGGACCACACGTTTGTCTGGCCTGTGAACAGATACCCCTCCGTTGTGATTGCACCTACAGTACGGCCATCTGTATCGCTGAGGCACGCAAGCCTCCCCACCAACGGCATGGTCCATGGTTCATGATCACATAGTGTATGAAATACATCAGAAAATGAATATAATCTGAATGTGTAACCACTTTGTCTTAAATGACTAAAACAACGTTCAATTCCGGTATTAATAGTCACTTTGGATCACCTGTGCGCAAGCGGACAGACTGCATTAAATTGCGAGTTCCCACGTGAAATATATCATGCTGTTTGTTAGCAGTAAATTAATCCTGCCCTGTACAACGCTAGATCTAGCACCAGCTTGACATAAGGCCTGCAATTTACAGTCGTACCTCGCGAACTGTAGTGCTACCACGAAATATTTTTGTTTCAAATTTTTTTAATAGCAAGTGAGATATGGAGACTTGATGTCGAATAATTAAACAAAAACTAATTGCACTTAAAGTCTGTGTTTGAATCAGCAAAATGAAAAAGGAGAGAACAAGATTGTATTACTGATCATCGTTACTTAAACAAGAGCACCAAACACAAAGCTCTTCAGATGAGTACTTCAGGTAATACTTCAAACATTCACAGAATTAACTCTTTAAATGAAATTTTTGTTCAATACTGAAGGATGAAAAGGGATAAAGAGTGATGTACTACTTCTCTGAGTTCGTACGTTTACGAACTAACGGAACAGCAGTACCGTAATAGTGTAACAACCCTAGGTAAGAAAATTTGTAACTAAAACTAGAAGATATTCCCTGAACACGATATCCCACTTCCTGTAATGCTAGCGCATGCAGCTGGATATTACCTTCTTTTATAAATTCCAAGATACACCAACAATACTCCGAGATTAGGTCTCTGCACTAGTACTCACATCTGCTACTGACCACCGTCGACAACGAAGTCTCTCAGTACTGACTGTGTGACTGCTTGACAACAGCATAAACTTTGTGATTCGCAATACCTTCATCATACATACATGCAAGAAAAGTGTTGTCTGGGGGCAATGCTGCGTACAAAACTGTCGCTGCAAATAATGTAACAAACTTCTGAAATCAGATAGCTTTCAGTTTTTTATCATTTACATTCTGATACTGTATAACAAACAGATCTCAATCTTATATTCCTTTAAAGTTAATTACAGTTGTAGTGGCGGTAGTAGACAAAATGACATTATAAATAAAAAAATTACTAAGCGGTATAGATGAATTTTTTATAAGATATCCAGAATGACTGCATAGTCATTTAGGAAGTTTATTTCTTGTATTAATCACACGAGGTATATTTTAGAAACAGAGAAGCAGGTCTCGTGCAAATCAAGCTAGTAATTTTGTCTGCTCCTTTGTTTTGTCCGTTTCCCTCTGCGGGTTGTGTTCGTTAATGTAGAGTTACCGCTAAAGGGACTAATATAACGGAATAAAATTGATACAGTGTTTTGCGGGAAATTTGGGTCATTACTCAGTGGACAGCGGTGTGTAAGCGGCCCCGAGCGCCCAGACTTGCAGAATTAGCGTAACTCAGCCATCTTGCAAGAACACGCGACACGCTCCCGGGGGTCCCTCAGCTCCATTCCTCCTGATTATTCGAAACCGAGCCGCTGGCTGTTGTTCCGTGCTATATATCTCGTGGATGGAATATAAAGAGTAGGGTTTGCAGATGCTGCTGGATCCCATTTCCCGCCATGTGCGTTCCAGTGCAGCCAGTCATGGTGACGCTAGTTCCAGCAGGCTCTCGACAATGTGTACTGCTTTCTTTCAGAGGGCACTGCGTACGTCATGCTCATTCTTCAGTTTTGTCGAGAAGTGTCACCGAGAGTTGACATGCCGCTTGCTGATAGTTTCCAGCGAAAGCCCCTCTACAGGTATTGGCGACGATGGAGCACATTTTTGTACAATGCTTATCACATGTATGATAAATTAATAAACGTAATAGTAAAAAGGTAAAGTTACTATTACGATTTCTTAAGAGTCAGGGCTGCGTCGTACGGGCACGTGACTCAAAGGCACGAAAATTAATTTCTGGTATCCATCTATACCTGTATTTGTGGTGTTTAAAAGTGTACTGCGTAGTGTTCTCGAAGATAGTACTTGCAAAACTGGAGGAAACTCCTGTTACCATATTTCCGAAAACAAATCATTTTAGATGCATTTGTCATTTTACTTGAACAGTGTTCAGAGGAGTATACTTTCTTTCTGTTGACCTTCATTGCGCAACAAGTGATTGTTTCTAAACACATGTATAGAGGGTGTTTTGCAGTTGCTGTTACGTGCCTCTAGTGGTTACCCAGATGACTTAGTTGATAAAAATTAGCAAGTAATTCAGTACCGTTTGCATATAAAATAAGACTTAATATCAGATCATCCAATTCACGATACGGACACAAACAGAAGAGGGTGCTGTCGCTAGTCTCTGTTGTAATTGTGACACCGCATACCATTTTGGACTGACTACAACAACGGCTACGAGAAACTGGAAAGTTGCAGCGAGGAAAGTTGACTATGGTTCTCCACGGACGCGGCGTTCTCTTGACTCTGAAAAGGACGTTGTTCGTCACGTAGAAGAGAACCAAACGAGAAGTATTAGAGACATGGCCCAAGACGTGGGCTCTTCTAGATCACGCATGTAAAAAATCATTGCCTCTGCTGTGTGCGTACCGTGAAGCGGGAGATTTGAAAATGATGCGACGTTCAAACTTATTTCACATCCGGCAGATTTGAAGACATGCTTTCCCTACCAAAACTTTATCTGGTATAGTGGGAGTCACGAACAATAGAGTTAGAGTTTAGTTTCATTCTGCGCACCCGCGTCAGTCATTCTCCGACGGACAATGAGCGTTCAGTAGCGTTCTGAGAGCTCTGTTATGAATGTCGTAGTCCGTGTGAGCATCAAATGCGATGTTAGTGTTCATTATGGCTGAGCCAACATTGCCTCCAACAGATAATATGGTATGCTTTTATTGATGCTTATGTACAAAAATGGTTCAAATGGCTCTGAGCACTACGCGACTTAACTTCTGAGGTCATCAGTCCCATTGAACTTAGAACTACCTAAACCTAATTAACCTAAGGACATCACACACATCAATGCCCGAGGCAGGATTCGAGCCTTCGACCATAGCGGTGGCGCTGTTCCAGACTGTAGAGCCCAGAACCGCTCGGTCGCTCCGGCCGGCGCTTATGTCACTTCCGCGCGCTTTGAGAGACTTCTTTTATTCTCTCCGCACCAAATACTCATTTTCTTTTCTTTTAGGGACCCTCCATTTTTTATCAGTTTGACAAACACTTCTAGCTGGTTTTGATTTATCAGTGACGTGAAGGACGAGGAGAGGCTAAAGGGCAAAGACGTAAGTTATGTAAAAGACTATTTTACTCCATATAGCAATATTTACTAAGTCAGTACCAAAAGAAACAACTGTAAAATTCTTCCTTTCTACTTCCTGTTTAGATCACCTGTGAATGCGCCTAAATTGGCGTGAAACGGGCCGTAGGTTTCAAAAAATTTTCTATAGTCGTGGCGGTGTTTTTTGCCTTCTTATAAATTATGAACTTAGGGGGCAATGTAGTGAAGTTTTATTACTTTTGTTCAAAGTTGTCATTGCTGATGGTTATGGTAAGCGATAAATTCTACATAAAGAAGACAGACATAATTTGCAGGCTACAAGCTTTCTTCAAGTGCATAGCCCCTCTAAGCGCGTTCCACAGCTGTCGCTTAGAGTCGGCAACGATTCAATCCCAATCCCTGCCTCGACCTGTGCGAAGCGCCGTAGTTTGTGAATCGGACTGTCATCTGCAATTCAAAGAAGTCCTAACAGGAATTATGAAACAACCTAAAAAGGTCTTCCCTTCTATTATCAACCTATACTCTCAGTGTAGTATTTTCACATTTATTTGAGGAATGTATTCCAGTCTCTGAGTACTCCTACAGTTTTTACACTGTACGACTCCCACTACTACCATGGATGGTAGTCCTTGATGTGTTAACACATGTGGTATGATCCTGTTCCTTCTTCTTGTGACTGGGCTCCTTATGTTCTTTTCTTCACCGATTCTGTGGATAACCTCGTTAATGATCTTAGTTTGTACCCTACGCTTGCGGAAAGACTACGCCTATAGCGTTATTCACGTACACCGTTGTTTTGAATCTAAAATGGAAGAAGTGAGGAGGAAATAAATGTTTTGTTTCCTTAGTATTGAGGCTGTTTTTGTTTTAGATGTCACGTGATGCCCCACATTTCGTCCCTTGTGACTATACAGTCCAAGCAGAGAACACCCTCCATCTGATACTACCTTAAATGCAGCAAATACTACCACGTTCATTTGACTTGGAGTTACTCAGTACAGACCAAAAACATTTACTGGGAGCCTAATATTTTGTGCATGACATCCACTACACTGCCAGTGGAGATGATTAGTTCGTGTGCAGTCTGCCTCAAAGACTGTTTCAGAGGCATCATTCAACTAGGTGTAATAAATTTTGTCATCTAAGGTGGCAATGTTTGACCACGCAGACATCCCACATCTGTTACGATTTTACTAAGCTCATGGCCCCAAAACCTCACATTTCTTCGCGACGTTACACTCACTGCATAAGCTCCCAATAGTTGGGATGTTATCTTATTGTTCTCTCCGACAATGTATAAGTCAACGTCTCCATCTTAAAACAAATTCGAAGGACAACAGCACTGCAACATCGGTTTACTGGAGGCCTTTGAGGGCTCTGATACTTTTTTTTATCTGGACATGGAATTTACCTCTCACGCTTTATTTATGCTACTGCTACAGCTCTTGTTGCCTTCCTCAAGGAACCATCCAGGTGCGATACTTCTCTGTAGACGATACTTTGGTAGTGCTGTTGATCCTATTACTAGGATAAAAACCCACATTCCAGCACCGAAGTTTCTCACAGATGACTTCATTGGAGTGTCGTGGAATTTCCCCACCTCCGCCACCTCCCCATCCAACAAATGTCACTTGCCCTATGTATAAAATAGCGGGAAATTCAAAATTTTGTTGGGAAATTGGACGGAAAATAAAAAAAATAATCCAACTGTGCTAGTGGGTTTCCTAAGGAAGCAAGCTTATATCTTGAATGTAAATTTGTGAGAAATCGAAGATGGCGCCTTGTTATTCAGGATGGACTGGAACACTGGGACAGGCTCTATTTCGTCACAAGCCAGCTGTGACCTGTTAGGCTGTTTATAATAACGTAGAATCCTGGTGTACTGCAGCAGAGCTGTAATACTGGCACTGGCTCAATGGTGTCTCTGACGTGTTGGGCTATTTTTGTAGCAGTGTTGAAATCAGGCCCAGACCTGAGATGCTAGGACAGGTTCTATGAAGCCAGAACCCAAGTTCCAGAATACTGGCGCTATAACGTAAGAGACAAAGGATGTTCGTGCAGGTCGAGGCTAGTTTTCTGACCTAACAGATATGTCTTCACTGTATGTCTTCACTGATATGTATTCACTGAGATGATCACGGTCAGTGCATACTCTGAGTTTGGACCTACATGCAACTTAATTTAAACAAACACTAGGGAGGATTGGGGAAGGACTGCCCACCTCCGCACTGCCCCCACACCACCCCCGCACCGATGACAGCGATATCGCAGCTCCCGCAGTTTGCGTGTGTCGCACCAGCAACGGGTGCACAGCCAGGACGGGCTAACTCTGATGCCGCGGGCCAGGCAGCAGCCAACAGCTGTCACTGCTCCGGCCTGTAGCTCGTGGCTAAATGAATGGTTCGTGTAGGCGCTGCTGCCCCTGTCATAGTGCTACCATAGCGCTGCCGGTCCCATCACCCTCTCCACCTGCATTCACAGGGCGATTTCCGCCCTCTGTGAGCAGACTGTAAATTACCCTACTAAAACGGCACGTTACTGTACACTAACAGCCGTTTCCCAACCATCCCGCTGCCGTCTGCACACCCAGGTCCACTGTTGTCACACAGCAACAAATGTCACGAGACATCACAGATTTTCCCATCCATTAATTTCAGTGCTATTTGTAGCAGAACTATGAAAACTTCACTTCTCAGGAATTCGAAAAGATATTCTGCATAACAGACAAGACACTTCATCCTGAAAATTCAGATGTGCTAAACAGAGAATGCATTGGTTCGAAGCTGGTAAAACTCAGTCAAACAATAAAGAAGTTTGAAGACGATAATTATACAGTAAAAGCATTTGTGTTAGACCATAATCCACTTAAAAAGTGGATGAAGTCGTGTGATTAGTGTATCGCCACTGCTTTAGTCGTAGATTCCACACAGAGTTGTAGAAGCACGTCCGTTCAGCACACCCACACAACCTTCTATCCCAAAAAAGATTCTAACTCTATGTTCCTGCTCCTCATATATACCTGCAATATATCGAGCACACCCTTTTTCCATGAAGATACCAACACTGCATTGCAAAATGAACATGACCTCAGTTCATGGCTTGTAGAAAATATACTAATGTTAAATCGCAGTAAGACCCAGTTTTTGCAGTTTCTAACACACAATTCAACAAAACCCGACGTTTTAATCTCACAAAACGGGCATATGATTAGTGCAACTGAACAGTTCAAACAATTCAAATTTCTAGGTGTTCAGATAGATAGTAAGGTGTCGTGGAAATCCCACGTTCAGGATCTTGTTCAAAGACTTAATACTGCCATTTTCACTATTCGAACGGTATCAAAAGTGAATGATATTTCGACACGTAAATTAGTGTACTTTGTTTATTTCCTTGCACTTATGTCGTATGGTATTATGTTTTGGGGTAACTCTTCCCATTCTAGAAGGATATTTTTGGCTCAGAAACGGGCGGTTCGGGCAATAAGTGGTGTGAGTTCACGAACCTCTTGTCGACCTCTGTTCACCAGTCTGGGTATTTTGACATTGGCCTCTCAACATGTATATTGCTTATTGTCGTTTCTCGTTACCAATATTAGTTTATATCCAAGAATAAGCAGCTTTCACTCGGTTAATACTCGGCAGAAATCAAACCTCCATTTGGATCGGACTTCCTTAACTATTGTGCAAAACGGTGTGCAGTATACTGCTGCATCCATTTTCAATAAGCTGCCACTCGAATTCAAATATCTTGGCAGTAATCCACGCGCTTTCAAATCGAAAATGAAGAGATTCTTCATGGGTCACTTCTTCTGTTCTGTCGAGGAATTCCTTGAAAAGTTGAGCTGATTCTTATTGTATTGCTGATAGTGTTTACTTAGACTTGTGGACTGACTTTTTTCCAGGTTCATGAACATTTATTTTTATCTGTTGTTACTTTTATGTTGTAAGTTCATGTACTGACGCGTTCCATGACCTTGGAGATTTGCTCCTCAATTTGGTCCTACAGAACTTGACGTGTAAATAAATAAATAAATAAGTTTACCATCTGTAAGTAGTGATTTCAGTTTGCAAACTGCGATCAGTAGGTAAACGTCACCATAATGAAACATCAGGCTTCACCTAAACAGTCAACATCATCGAAGCACCATCGATGTTCTTGTGTGTATGTATAGGTCTTTTAACTGTGGGTCAGTGGTTTCACACGTTTTATTTACCTATTTTTAGATGATGTGCAGTACCCTCTAACGAAAACGTCTCAGCAGGAGCACATACCTATTTTCAATATGTTTTTCACCCTAATTCAAATGGATGTAAATGTGTTAGCGTTGGAATGCTCTCTGATCTTGAGTGCAAACCAGCTTTGAGTTTAGAAAATCCACATTATTGCGATATAAAGGTAATCTTATAACCTACAGAGTGATGTTGGCTGTGTGATAACTTAATAGCCTTTGCAAGCTTGTTTACTCGAAATACTAAAACAACGCCAGCAATGACACCAGGTGGTCACAAGATCAATACCGGCGATTACTACAAACAATAAACATTTTTAAGGAAACGGAATCGACTCACGTGCACGGCCAGATCTTTAAGAAATTAATGTACAGCAGTTTAACGAAACAGCACGGACTCGACCAGAGGATGAGCTGTGAACCTTACGTTTACAGCTTCTATGAAACACTATGGACCCATTTACAGGGTACTTTGTAGCAAAATCTGAATTCCATTGTCCTACGAACAGAGTTGTAGTACATGTTGATGATTTGTGGGAGGATATCATTCCACTGAAAGCAACCATGTAGGTTAAAACACATCTACATTAGCCATTTTATTGTCCAATTCCAACACTATACAATAGACACTTTCATCTACAAGAACAATACCGTTCAATTACCATCATGAAATATCTGTTACAGAGATCACCACCATCATCTGTTTACAGATTGCGTGGGATTCGGTTGGTTTGAAACGTTCCCTTAGAAAAATTAATGAATGACTGTGCTGATAAACCTCTTACACTATTTGATTTTCAAACAGCTGAGCAGAACTGAACGTACTCAAACATTTCGCATTTCACTCTTTACCTATTCTGATCAACACTAAACTGACACACAATATTTTTAGCGCAACTCAATCTGACTTTCAATAATCCCTACAAAAGAATGGCCCTGACTAACATTAAACTATACCTTTCACAAATCACTTACCTCACAAAAATCTTCGTTACTCAAACTCCTGCAATACAGCAAGCGCCACTACTGCCAGCTAAATAAAAGATTCAGACTACTGAAGGCACTAACTACTGATAGGCATAGTTAGCAAATGAAAGATTCTGATAGAGAAAAAACAATGTATTTACCTTAATATTGTTCAAAAGTCATATTATATATATACCAGTTCATGACATCCAGTCTTACAAATTTACTGTCTCTGTCCAGATCATCCGCTCTCAAAACTCCGCCATCTCACTCCCCACATCCACCACTGCTGGCGGCTCACCTCCAACTGCGCAACGCTACGCGCTGTTCACATCCAGTTGCCCAACACTACAGTGGCAGACAACAGTGCAAACTAGCCACAGACTGCACACAGCACAGCCAGTGATTTTCATACAGAGCGCTACGTGGCGTTACCAATAAGAAAACCTAAACAGCCTACTTACAGGTTCTTATCTGTAACAGCTGTTAAAATGCGTGTGCGACAGCTTCCCTGTGTTTGTTTCCACAGGGATGGCTCAAAGAAAATTTCGAGCACACATCAATAACCATTAATATCATTTTTAAATTTCCCATGAATGTCGCCTCGTATCTATGAGATTCGCTTGCCATACGTCATTAAGACCTAGAATTATAACCTACCTACATGGGAAAGTTCTAGATACCGGATTTGAAGCACTTGAACTGAGGTGTCTGTAGTTGGTCATTGATATGCCCTTCTCTAAGCTGTGAAATTATGGTATGCTGTATTCCCAGCAGCAGTCGATGCATGGAGCAAGGATAAGCGTTGGGGTCGTCGTAATAGATACACTGGGACGATCTGTTGTTAACTTTCGTATTCTGAATGTCGATAACGTCACTGAAATGTACATCTCATAACGCATCTTTAATAACGTTTTTGTGTTTCGAAAGGTCTAATTTTGTAGTTTTTAAGATTATTGAATTCGCTAAATTGGGTATTCTTTCGAATTCTTTTTCTCCGATCTGAATTGCATTATTGGTCAAACATATTGGTTCGGTACCCAGCGTATATGGTTTTTCTTTCCTTACTCCATAATTTATATCTCTCTGACTATCGCTGTAGCGTTTAATTGAACGCCTATACTATGGTTTTCAGCATATCATCGTGCGTTGTTTTTACGGCAGGCAATCTGGTAATGTTCTATAGAAAGTAATCATTCGTGATTCAACAAATATGTATTAACACAGTTTTAGTGGTTTTCATTTCTAATTAGTATTTCTGTCAATACAGCTGATACACCATGGACCTCGCCGAGGTGGGACTGCTTGCGTGCCATGATGATACAGATGACTGTACAATAAGTGCAACCACAACAGAGTGTTATCTGTACAGAGGCCATACTATTCCGTGGTTCCTGAAGAGGGACAGCAGCCTTTGCAATAGTTGCTGAGGTAAGAGTGTGGATGGCTGACTGATCTGGTCTTGTAACATGAGCCAACATAACCTTGGTCTGCTGGTACTGGAAACGGTTGAAAGTGTGGGAAACTACAGCCTTTATTTCATTTTACCACGGGCCTGCTACTCTACTATATGGCTTAACGATGGTAACATACTCTCGGGTAAAAGATTTCGGAAGGAAAATAGTCCCACATTCGAATCTCCAGCCGGGACTACTCAGGAGGATGTTCTGATCATGATTTGCAAGTCCGTAATTCTATGGGTCGGAGAGTGGAACGTAAGCGAGAAGGTAACTAGAAATTAAAAAAAAAAAAAAAAGGTGAAAGAAGTTGAAGATTGTTTTGTCATGAATTAGTAAAGTGAAGCGACAGCAAGTACAGGACTGCTGAGCAGGTGAATATAGAGTTATCAAACAAATTCAGGTAAGGTATTGTAGGATTAGGTCTAATGATGAACAAGAAAACAGTAATGTGGGTAAGGTACTGTGAGCACCACAGTAAATGCCTCATCGTAGCCACTATAGACACGAAACTAACACCGGCTACAGTAGTACAATTTTATATGTCAAACATCTTCACAGGTTATGAGGTGATTGAATGAATATATGATGAGAAAAAAATTTGTGTGAAATCTTACGGGACTTAACTGCTAAGGCCATCAGTCCCTAATCTTACGCACCACTTAACCTAAATTATCCTAAGGACAAACACACACACCCACGCCCGAAGGAGGACTCGAACCTCCGCCGGGATCAATATGATGAGAGAAAAGAAATTAATCAAGTAGTTAAGGAAGACGAAATTTTAATTGTATTGCGGAAATGGAATTTGGTGCTAGGAAAGTAAAGACAAAGAAAAATAGTAGGTGAACATAGACTGGTGAGGAGCATTGAAAGAGGAAGCTACTTGATAGAACTGAGCTCAGGAGGTTACAAAGTTGACAGCTGTACTCGCTGCCTTTATTGCACGGAACCAAAGACAGTTGCATTGCAACGTTGGTTGGAGAACATGCCAGCGGTAGGTGAGACGTCTGCATGTTGTGAATCCTCCACAAGTGAAAGTGATTCAGGTAATTGCAGTAAAAAGGAAGGCACAGGTTTGAAATTTGTAAAACTTTATGTAAACGGAACGAGACGCTAGTGCTTGGAAAAGAAATACCGCAATACGTGACAAAAACCATGGGAAACATTACGTTTCCCTGACGACTGGAAATGAAGTGAAGAAGAAGAGATTACCGAAAGTCGAGAAATCCTGCAGAAAAGGCAAAACTGTTTCTATATTCAGTTAGCTTCCAGCTAAATATTAAGTATAAAATACATGCTACTGGAAATTCTGGAAACACAATATTTTCAGGTAGTTTCAATCTATAGACTGTGATGCTTCAAACTGTTTCGGGAAAATGTGGATAAATTATTGCAAGATACAATGTCACTTGGATATATGAAGAAGCCAGGTAAAGTTTTAAATAAGAAATAAAAAATGAAAGAGAGGGATCAATTGTGGAGTTATGACATAAAGGTGCAAAAAGACGACAAGTCTATTTGCAGATAGTTTTTACTCTCCACATTACAGAATTCAAATATGAGACTGAGAACTGTACATAGTTCTTTAGAACAGATTATTCGTTTCATTATTATTACTGTTGTTACTTCCAAATTTAATTATGTACTTTCAAAAGAGACTCATACTCGATTTAATATGTTCCCATCAATCAAAGTATAACAAAACAGAATACTGTAAAACAGGAATGAAGAACACATACCGAGACAATTTAGACACTGGATTAATTTTTTTAACTGGATAATTGAAACGCTTAACATTTTTCAGGTGATGTTATAGAACACCATAGGGTAAAACACTGTAATAGCCCCAACAAAGTAACCGATGATATGTGGAAACTTGTAGAAGATCGCTGAAAGCAGATTCCTCGTAACAATCTGAGTGCAGCAGGTTAAAGGCGTGAAGAGAGGATTTTGAAAATTCTGCTTAAAGGTTCTGAAGTTGCATACCACTTTCAAGCAATATTTTTGCGATAAAACAGGGAAGCCTCTGAACTTTAGATATAGTGCATATCATAAATATTTCAGGGAACACAATGAGTAAATTTTTAGATAGCCGAGAGTAGACGTTTGTGATTATTGTGCTGCACGTGAAACATGTCTCAAAGTAAAGCCAGACAGTGAATGTAAAGACAGTTTTTTTTTTCTTTAAGAAAGACTGAACGGTACAACAATATTAAATATAAAATTCCGGCAGAAGCAAGTAAGAATGATTGCAACATATTTGCGTCAGAATCTGATTATGCTCAAAACCTCTCCCTCCCATTTCTAAATGTGGTTCTCAGCTCTACAAGAGGTGGTTGTGGCTTTACGCTTTCAAAGTACATTGTCATAACGATGGTAGTAATGCTTTCTACTGCTTTTTGAGACTGAATCCAAGAAAATTAGGATCAGGTATGCTCTTTTCTGTATGATTTTTTTATATCTAAATTTGTGCCGCCCCCTCCCCATGAACCATGGACCTTGCCGTTGGTGAGGAGGCTTTTGTGCCTCAGCGATACAGATAGCCGTACGGTAGGTGCAACAACAACGGAGGAGGGGTATCTGTTGAGAGGCAAGACAGACGTGTCGTTCGTGAAGAGGGGCAGCAGCCTTTTCACTAGTTGCAGTGGCAACTGTCTGGATGATTGACTGATCTGGCCTTGTGACAGGAACGAAAACGGCCTCGCTGTGCATGTGCTGCTATCAGCTAAAAGCAAGGAGAAACTAAAGCCGTAATTTTTCCCCAGGGCATGAAGCTTTACTGTATGATTAAATGATGATGGCGTCCTCTTGGGTAAAATATTTCGGAGTCAAAATAGTCCCCCATTCGGATCTAAAGGCGGGGACTGCTCAGGAGGACGTCGTTATCAGGAGAAAGAAATCTGGCGTTCTACGAATCGGAGCATGGAATGTCAGACGCCTTAATTGGGCAGATACGTTAGAAAATTTAAAAAAGGAAATGGATAAGTTAAACTTATATATAGTGGGAATTAGTGAATTTCGGTAGCATGTGGAACAAGACTATTGGTCAGATGAATACAGGGTTATAAATACAAAATCAAATAGGGATAATGCAGAAGTAAGTTTAATAATGAATAAAAAAAATAGGAGCGTGGATAAGCTACTACGAACAGCATAGTGAACGCGTTATTGTAGCCAAGATAGACACGAAACCCGCGGCTATTACAGTAGTACAAGTTTATGTGCCAACTAGTTACGCAGATGATGAAGAGACTGAAGAAATGTATGTTGCGATAAAGGAAGTTATTGAGATAGTGAAGGGAGTCGAAAATTTAATAGTCCAGGGTGACGGGAATTCTACAGTAGGAAAAGGAACAGGAGGAAAAGTAGTAGCTGAATATGGACTGGGGATAAGGAATGAAAGAGGAAGCCGCCTGGTAGAATTTTGCACAGAGCCTAATTTAATCATAGCTAACACTTGGTTTAAGAATCCTGAATGAAGTTTGGATACGTGGAAGAAGCCTGGAAACACCGGAAGGTTTCCGATAGATCATATAATGGTAAGACAGATATTTAGGAAACAGGCACTAAATTGTAAAACATATCCAGGAGCGGATGTGGACTCTGACGACAATTGATTGGTTATAAACTGTAGACTAAACTGGAGAAACTGCAAAAAGGTAGGAATTTAAGGAGATAGGACCTGGATAAACTGAAAGAACCAGAGGTGATAGAAAGTTTCTGGGAGCATTAGGGAACGACTGACAAGAACAGGGGAAAGAGATACAGTAGAAGACGGGTGGGTAGCTTTGAGAGATGAAATAGAGGATCAAGTAGGTAAAAAGACGAGCACTAGTAGAAATCCTTGGGTAACAGAGGAGGTATTGAATTTAATCGATGAAAGGAGAACAAGAATATCTAGAGGACAAATGTAAGGATGTAGAGGCACATATCACTAGGGGTAAGATACTGCCTACAGGAAAATTAAAGAGACCTTTGGAGAAAAGAGAACCACCTCTATGAATATCAAGAGCTCAGATGGAAAACCAGTCCTAAGCAAAGACGGGAATGCATAAGGATGGAAGGAGTATATTGAAGGTCTATACAGGAGTGAAGGCAATATTCGAAACGGAAGAGGACGTAGATGAAGATGGAATGCGAGATATGATACTGTGTAAGAATTTGACAGAATACTGAAAGACCTAAGTAAAAAAAAAAAGGCTATGAGAATAGACCAAATTCCATTAGAGCTACTGGTAGCCTTGGGAGAGCCAGCCATGACAAAACTCTACCATCAGGTGAGGAAGATGTATGAGACAGGCGAAATACTCTCAGACCTCAAGAAGAATATAATAATTCCAATTCCAAAGAAAGATGATGTCGACAGGCGTGAAAATTACCAAGCTATCAGTTTAATAAGTCATGGCTGCAAAATACTAACACGAATTCTTTACAGACGAATGGATAAACTGGTAGAAACCGATCTCACGGAAGATAAGTTTGGATTACGTAGAAATGTTGGAGCACGCGAGACAATACTGACCCTACGACTTACCTGAAGATAGATTAAGGAAAGGCAAACCTACGTTTCTAGCATTTGTAGACTTGGAGAAAGCTTTTGACAATGTTGACTGGAATACTCTCTTTAAAATTCTGAAGGTGGCAGGCGTAAAATACAGGGAGCGATAGGTTATTTACAATTTGTAGATAAAACAGAAGGCAGTTGTGAGAGTAGAGGGATCACGAAAGGGAAGCAGTGGTTGATAATGGAGTGAGACAATCCTTCCCCAATGCTATTCAATCTGTATACTAAGCAAGCAGTAAAGGAACCAGAAGAAAAATTCGGATTAGGAATTAAATTCCATGGAGAAGAAATAAAAACTTTGAGTTTGCCAATGACTTTGTAATTCTGTCAGCAAAGGACCTGTCTTGAAAGGAGGATATGAGATGAAAATCAACAAAAGCAAAACGAGGATAATGGAATGCAGTCGAATGAAGTCAGGAGATGTTGAGGGAATTAGATTAGGAAATGAGACACTTAATGTAGGGGGATATAAAATGTAGACGTGCAATGGCAAGGAAAGCGTTTATGAAGATGAGAAATTTGTTAACTTCGAGTATAGACTTAGGTGTCAGGAAGTCTTTTCTGAAAGTATTTGTGTGGAGCGTAGCCATGAATGGAAGTGAAACGTATACGGTAAATAGTTTCGATATGAAGAGAACAGATTATTTCGAAATGTGGTGCTACAGAAGAATGCTCTAGATTAGATGAGGAGATTACGTAACTAATGAGGAGGTACTGAATAGAACTGAGGAGAAGATGAAGTTGTGGCACAACCTTACTAAAGGAAGGGACACGTTCTGAGGCATCAAGGGGTCACCTATTTAGTACTAGAGGCAATCGTGGAGGGTTAAAAACCGTAGAGGAAGACCAAGAGATGAATACACTAAGCAGATTCAGAAGCATGTAGGTTGCAGTAGTTATTCGGAGATGAAGAAGCTTTCACAGGATAGAGTAGCATGGAAAGCTGCATCAAACCAGTATCTGGACTGAAGACAACAACAACGACATCTAAATTTGAAGAAGTTCCCCATACAATGAAAATAGTTTCGTTTTCAGAGTAACGTGGGGTGCAGAAGAAACTGAATGTAGTGTTAAAAGTTCTGTGCTTGGCTGTCAAAACATCGTTAGAGGACATTCTTACAGTCAGCGCGACAGAAACCTTAATAAGTATGGTAAGCTATTAAAACAACTATAAAGTATAGAAATAGTGCAGGAGTACTGGATGTGAACATTATGAAGGAGAGCAGACAACATCCGCAACCATTCCATACCTGTAATTCTGCGAACTTAACCAAAGGTTGAGCATCATCACTCAGTCTTCCAATATTGTACATTATCGATACAGCCACAGACGGCATGTCGAAGATTCGCGTGTTGAAGAAGATCCAGATCGCCGACCAATGAATCCAACCAGGACGCTGTTATAAGCGGATGCCAACTCGACACAATTCTTCTGCGTCTACTTGTAGTTCGGTGCTCCTAATCAGAGTTTTGTGCTGACAGTTGGTGCTGGACATTAATCCAAGTTGTTGATAGTTAGCTGTACCTGCAAATATTCGGTATATATAGACGCATGCCGGTGTCAGGGCTCTGCTTATTGCTAGCCATGTGTGTAACAACTGTCAACAGTGTAGCAGCTCTTCAGAACAAGTTGAGTACGATATATTTATTCAAACTGCACTTGCGGCTATTAATCTTTGGCTAGCCTGGCCAGATTCCGATTGTGACAGATCCCTTTGATCACCACCTTCGACCCATTATTTTGCTGAAGACATCACCTGAATTCGAGAAATACACATTTCTTCGGACTTCTTGACGGGTATGACAGAATTCTAGAGTTCTCTGCAAAAAAATTGAATAGTTCTGCAGATTTTCTCGAAGGAAAAAATAATATTTCGAAAAATTTAACCTTAATGCACTCGCGCTAGAAATAGTCACGCGAGCGCTCGCGCGGGCGGTCGGCCGATCGCCGGAGAGTTTTCATCAATCTCTTTAGGTTTTCCGTTTTTAAAAGTCGTATTTCCATAAAATATCGACACAGGATATCTCACACAATATTGCAAACACGTTTGTAATCAAAATTATTTATTTAACAATAAAATATACATTGGAATACAAAAAGGAAGCCAAATACCCAAATGAAATATAAGAAAGAAGTATTCACTGTCTGAACTCGTCACAAGAAAAGCTAATTTTGCTTTGAAAAAAGAATTTTTGATTGAAAACCTCACAAACGTTTCTGTCAAATGAAAAATGCTGATCAGTCTGTATCCATTTCATTTTCGTTTTGAGGCTGACAACAATTATTGCACATAACTGTCATGGTAGAATGTCGTAGACAGACGTTTCTTCCACATTCACCGCATTCTCGCTTTGTTATTGTATTCTGTTTTGAGCCACACAAATAACATATTCCTCTCCTTGTAGGGGTTGATACAGCTGGATAAACTACGTCAGTCTCTCTGTAATTTTCCAAAAATACTAACAAATCTTTTGGTAAATGCTTCAATTTAGCTCTTTCTTTCAGATTTTCGCTCATCAGTTCCAAAGACAACGCATGTAAGAATTATCTTCTCGTTTTTTTCTTTCATAATACCTGTGTTGAATTGAAAAATGTGTAACGAATTTATTCCTGCCAAGTCAAGTAAGCGGAAAAATACACATGCACGCCACCTTGATGTTGAAATTCTGGAGCACGTGCGGTCTACAGTATCCACTCCACCTTTGGTTGAATTATAGTCTGTGATTTGTACAGGTTTTTTGGTATCTTCATCACTGATGTCGGTATCATGCTTTGTGGAGAGCACTACCATAGCTTTCATTTTTTTGTAATTATAGAAATCAAAGTTTTGTCATCTTGACAACCAAACATGTAGTCTCCTGCCACTGCATTTCCATTTACTGTCACAAATTCTGGGGGAATTTCTTTTTCATTTTTTCTCATTGTACCTGAAAAAGTGAGGCCTTTGCTAAGGAGGTATTAAGCCACCAGGTAACTTGAAAAATAATTATCAGTTGGTACATTTCTATTTGTTCCTTCTATGCATTCAACCAATCTAGCGACCAAGTCGCATGGTTTGTTGGAGAGTACGTTAGGGACTGGCACTTGTTTTCCGCGGTACACTTCTAAATTATATGTATAAAAAGTGCGTCCATCAAAGAATGCATACATTTGTAACTCGTATTTGGCTGGTTTTTGAGACATGTACTGGATGAATGAACATCGTCCTCTAAACGCAACCAACATCTCATCAACAGTGACAAATTCCCCTAAACGGAATGATGTTTGGCTGTTAGCAATGAAAGAAGACAAAATTTATCGTATAGGAGCAAGTTTGTCCGTTGCTTGACGTTCCAATCTCGTGTTTAGGTCATCAAATCTTATAGCTCGTAGCAAAAATCTAAATCTATTTTGGCTGAAATTGGCTCGCAAAATTGTCAGACCTGTTCCATTGCTATTGAAATATTCAGAGAAATTCGCACGGTTTCCTCTTTTGACCGCAATCAAAAACAGAGCATTTCAGCCGTTGTTGTCGGCTTATAATCCCTTTCACGTACTTCAGAGTTACTGCTTCCTTCTGCCAGTGCTTGACGTGCCAATTTCTTCCTTTCAATATAAATATTCGTGTACCTTACGATCCCTTCTACCATTTCGGGAGTTATTATACACTGAAAAAATTTCCAGTCGAGATTCACATTGTCTGGCTTGTCCTCTAGGGCCTGGTAGAGTTTTGATTATATTTTTTGACTTTGATTTTGTGCTGGTATTATTGGCACTACTAGCCCAAATAGTTTCCATCTCCTTACTTATATAAAATCTGATGTTATTTGTAGGTAGCTCCTGTTGATCTATGTCATTTTCTCCCCCGTTTTCCAAATCAATTTCCGACTCAGTTTGATGTATATCATCTTCATTCCCTTGTTGTTCATAATCTGAGTCATCGGAAACGTCATCTTCTAGGGATTCCTCATGGCCTTTCCCCTCTGGTTCCTCTCTCTCCAATTCAGCCAAGATTCTATGTATGTCATTGGACGTAAGGTTTCGTCGTTCCCTTTAAACAATAAAAATAATTGTTCCTTTTGCCAACAGAAATTTCTTAGAATGACGAAGTGCTAAAGTAGAAAGAAAAATAGAATTTGTGAATGGCAAAATTTATAGAAAGTAATGCACATTCACTAGAGAATTTGGAGAGTCTATAAAATTGAGGAATTATAGGAGAATCACAAAAAGAAATACTTACATTCCGAAGTAGACGAGTAGAGAAAAGTCTCGTAAGCGCTCGCAAGGCGGTAACTCACCGTTTTTATAAGTGCCGTAAGCGCTCGCAAGGCGGTAAACGTGTTCGGACCTATTTGAACTTGTCCAGAGAGGCAGAGAGGTGCGACTTGGATGAACTTTGAGCAGCATCTGTCGGAAAAAGGTGCAACTAGAGAATACATGTCCCTCCCGCCACCTCGTTACCTTTGTTGAGTAAGTATGGCGCGAAATTGCAAAAAGGCGGTCACTTCACCGCCCGCGCTAGCGCGTGAAGGTTAAATGGATCAAATGGCTCTGAGCACTATGCGACTTCATTTCTGAGGTCATCAGTCGCCTAGAACTTAGAACTAATTAAACCAAACTAACCTAAGGACATCACACACATCCATGCCCGAGGCAGGATTCGAACCTGCGACCGTAGCGGTCGCTCGGCTCCAGACTGTAGCGCCTAGAACCACACAGCTCATCCTGGCGGCCGAAGGTTAAATACTGTACAAACAAATTAACTACAAAATTTGCGAGAAAATAATAACCACTATTCTGAATACCTCCCCAAGAGTTGTACAGAAAACGCTAAGGACCATATTTGTGCAGATAATAGTTTGTGAGGGAGCTGCGATAATGATGGACCCATTTATACAGTAGTGTGAAGTTGGCACCCGATTTTCGAGAAATATACGACTTTTTCAGAGTTCTTGGTAGATACGCTGTAGTTCTAAAGTCCTCTGTAAAAATTTTTAATAATTCCGTAGAATTATGAAAAAAAATTTTATCACACCTCTCAATACCTAAAGAGCAGTGAAGTTGGCTACCGATTTTCGAGGAAAATATATTTTCTCTTAGTTATTTATGTATACCCTATAGTTCTTGACTTCTCTGTACAAGTTTAGAGTAGTTCTGCAGAATTTAGCGAAGAAAACAATAGTATTTGGAGTAATTTAAATACAATACAACATAATTAACTGCCAAATTTGAGAAAAAATATAATTACAATAATTAATAGCTCACCAAGAGTGCTACAGAAAACCGCAAAGTCGTTTTCTTGTGCTGGTAACAGTTTATGAGGTAACTGCAATAATGAGAGACCCATTTTCACTACAGAATATATACGGAATCGCATTAGAGATCTGATGATAGTTGCGATCACAGTTCTGGAGAGCACCCCAATAGTTTTATCCAAAAATCTGACGTAATTTGTGGAGATAATCATCTCTAATTTCCATAATGAGAGACCCATTCCATGAACATAAAGTTTTTCAATTTTCAATTTGAAGCAGAGTTCGCTGCCCTAGCTGTGATCGGTACATATAAGTACGAGACTGCACACACCATGTCGACTATCGTTATGTATCCCACTTCTGACAACCTCAAAAATGGCTCTGAGCCCTATGGGACTTAACTTCTGAGGTCATCAGTCCCCAAGAACTTGTAACTACTTAAACCTAACTAACCTAAGGACATCACGCACATACATGCCCGAGGTAGGATTCGAACCTGCGTCCGTAGCGGTCGCCCGGTTCCAGACTGTAGCGTCTAGAACCACTCGACTACTCCGGCCGGCTGACAGCCTCAGCAGTCTGACGATAGATGTCACTTTTTCATATGTTTATTGTGTTATATTACAACAGCTTTAATTTAATTTGATATTCTTCACTACAGTTAAGTAGCGGATTTGTGAAGATAGCTGTCTCTATAATGTGCTTTTACGACCTCCTGGTACTTCAGTGTTCGATACATACTGGGAGTCTCCTTCATTTAACAAAACACTGGTACGCTATTTTTTTCACAGAGGCGTTCAGATTTGTCACATAATTGATGCGACTTTTGTACCTTCATTCGTTCGTTGTTATGGTAGGAAAACACGGATGTGGGTAGGACTTTGTTAGCTTAGAGGAGGTAAAGGAATAACTGACTGATGGAGTTACATCATTATTACATCATTTCTAAGGACAAACGCTTATTGGACCATTAATCATCAATAGTGTGAAATCATCTCTTTGATGAGAGTGAGTGTTGTCGTGGATCCCGCTTATGGTGCTACAGCTGCCGTAGAGTGTCGTTTGGTGAAGATAGCTCTGGGTCAGACTTTTGGAAGCGAAGAGTGAGATAGAGAGATAGAGACTGAGACAGAGAGTGAGAGAGCTATCTCTTCTTCTTCACACGAAAATAGAACTGAAATCTTGTGACCTCTTACTCTTTTGCAACATTTAGATTTTTTGTTTTGTACTTTCGAATTATTTTCCAATTTCCGATTGTCCATACCAGGGCAAACGAGAATGAACAAAAGGAGTGCATTGAGTGTTGGTAAGAGTAATTTAAAGAAGAGGGCATCCATCAGGAACAGGGTTTTGCATTGTCTGTTTCAGTGCTCTTTCACACAACAGATGACATGTTCTCGATGGACACTACAGAACACAAAATCAGACAGGACGCTTGTGCTTGCGTCTGAAGTATGGAAGGAAAAATATATGAATTATAAAAAGGAAGAAGTCAGAGAGAGACAAATTATATTTACTGAAGTAAGTTACGAAGAGTTGGAGATGACACAGCATTAGTGAAGATATTGTTATCTCCACCCACCATCTTGGTAATAAAGGCTTTGAAATGAAAGCGTAAAAAACTGCTATGTCAAGGAAGACAGTTACGAGACGAAACGAAGAAGTCTCTGACGACGTATCTCAGCATCTGGAAGACCTTTTCCATTCTCGTACTTTCACTAGCTTTGGATGGATCAAAGGACATACGTGACGTTGTCCAATTTAGCATTATTGTAACTAAAATTGATGTTAATTTCAATGTCTTCGAAGATCTTGCCAGTCTGGACACATTGCATGTTAAAACAAGAGGATCAGAAATATCTGAATGAGTAAAAACAGAAATTTAAAAGCAGATTACAGTAAAGTTATCAATGTGTGTACTGGCGAAGAGCCGACAATGATAGGTAGGTTCAACGGCACAGCAAAATCATTCGAAAACTTTTTAAATCATCCTGTACTAAAATATTAGTCCATTATGCACGAATAATCACTGTGTGGAGCAACCTTAAAATCTGACACATGCAGCATGGTACGCCTCCGGTTCTGAAATGCGTGAATAAACCTAGAGCTACGGCATTAACTTCAAGAGAATTGTGAGAGTACTGTGAATTGTTGGATCTGGAGAACGGTGAACTTGTTCTACATGACGAGTTGCAGTATTTCTAAAAAAAGTTTCTGAATATATTTCGGAATTTGAAAAATGCTGTTTCTAATTTTTAGAGCAGGAAAATACACTACTTCAAAAAAGAACTCTTTGATATGACAACTAGAAATTTGATTTGGCATTCTTAGTTGAAGTTAGTTGCCATCTCAAAGCCCAAATTTAAACCTAGAAGGAATCTGTCCATTTAAAATAGTGTTACAACTAATCATCTCTCACTTATAAAATGAGGATTTTACTCAATTTCCACACATGAAAGAAAAGTATAAACATAATAAAACGTAAATATTGCAGAGGTCGTCTGAAAATTGTTTACATAAGATTTAAACCCATTTTTAGATAGTGATCTAAATATAATACAGATTCCTAGTGGCACAGAAATAGAGCTTAGTAGTTTAAGAACAATTCCATCGTTAAAAATGAAATCTGATAAGCTCTCTCATATCAGAATGATTTTTCCATAATTAATTTCTGGAATCCAATACGCTGTGAACATTTTCTAGAGCTAAGAACATTTACATATGGTTGAGTAAGCTTATGTCTCTTTGAGACGACACACAGATGAATACAAGGCTTTTCATTTATGACATTTATTAAAGGCAAAACAACATCACGGATAAAATAAGCAAATTATTGGTATGTATGGTTCCATTGCTGCGAAGGAAGTAGTAAAATACATTCATTAAATCATTTAAAAATATTAATTAGGTCTACAAACATACTTATATTTAGACAATTAAGGATATGCAGGGACTCATTGAGCAGACAGAACAGACAATTTCAGGTTCCAAGCTCACAGTGCTCCATCTCGCTCCTAGCTCTCTCTCTCTCTCTCTCATTCTCTCTCTCTCTCTTTCTCTCTCTCTCTCTCTCTCTTTGCCTCTATCAATCTATCTCTTCTGTCTCACTCATGGCATCCAAAAATGTGGACTAGAGTTATCTTAACCAAACGATACTCTCTGGAACCTGTAGCACGACAGAGCTCACCCTTCCAGCGAAAAAATGATTTCCGACTATTGATGATTGGTGCTCCAGTAACCGTGTGTCTTCTGACGTAAATTAACTGATTTAATTGCGTGGCTCAGTTCTTCTTGTATCACCTCTAAGAGAACAAGATTCTACACTCAACACTGTTTTCCAACTCCGACAATGGACGACTGACGGCATAAAAGGTGATTGAATTATATGACCAATCTGAAAACCTCTGTGAGGAAGATCGCGTACTTATGTCTTGCTAAATGATCGAAACTTCCAGTATGTACAGAGCCCTGAAGACAGAAGTTCGTGAAACCACACTCTAGAGAAAGCTTCTATTAAATCGGGCACTTAATTGCAGCTAAGAATATATGAAATTAAAGACGTTGTAATACGACTCAATAAGTCCATGAAAAAATGCCAACTGCGTTAGGTTGCTGAGGCCGTCAGCAGTTGCATACATAACGACAGTTGACACGATGTGTGCTGACTTGTAACTATATGCACCAATCACAGCTAGGGCAGCGATGCTTGGCTTCCGACCGAACAGCTACTTCTTTATGAAGTGGGTCCCACATTATTGTAATCACAGACGATTACCTTCACAAGAAATTACGTTAGGCTTACCGTTAAAACTCTTAGGGTGACATCCAGAACTGTGATCGGAACTGTCATCGGAGCTCTAGTGAAATTTCGTATACTTTTTGGCATCCATTACGCTGTGAATATTTTCTAGAGCTAAGAGCGTTTGCACATGCTTGTGTAGGCTTATGTCTCTTTGAGACGACATACGGCTGAAGACAAGGCTTTTCATCCATGACATTTATTAAATGTTATTTCATAAACTAATAACTACACAAAAAATGGTATTAAGTTGCTCTGTAGAACTCTACGTGAGCTATTCAGAATAGTGATCACAATTTGGCTTTCGCAAATTGGTAAATAATTTTTTTGTATTGGAATGTTCCCGATAACTAGTGTTTTCTTTGTGAAATTCTGCGGCACTCCTCAAATGTAGCACAGAAAACTCTAGAACTATAGTACATCTACCAAGAACTCTGAGAAAATTGTATTTCGTTAAAGTCGGATGCCAGCTCCACACGAGTGTGAAAATGAATCCCTCATTACCGCAGTTATCTAGTAAAGTATAATCTGCTCAAAAAATGTCATTAGGGTTTTCTGTAGAACTCCTTGGGAGCTATTCAGAATTGTGATTATTACTGATTTCGCAAATCTGGATTTATTGCATCCTTCACAGCCAATCAGTGGGCATCCGCATTAGTGCTAGTCAAGAATCCTTCAGGTAAACTGCGTATTTGTGAAGACTTTAAAGCAACAGTGAACACCCAAACAGTGACTGATTTTGATTAATCGCATGTGCCTCGACCTTTCGAACTTAGGGACTTTCGGGAGCTGGTCGTTACTTCTCTACCATTCATTTGCACGATGCCTACCTCCAGATCTCTTTAGATGAGGAGTCACAGAAAGTATTTGTCGCTAATACCCATTAAATGATGATGGCGTCCTCTTGGGTAAAATATTCCGGAGGTAAAATAGTCCCCCATTCAGGTCTCCGGGCGGGGACTACTCAAGAGGATGTTGCTATCAGGAGAAAGTAAACTAGCGTTCTACGGATCGGAGCTTGGAATGTCAGATCCCTTAATCGGGCACGTAGGTTAGAAAATTTAAAAAGGGAAATGGATAGGTTAAAGTTAGATATAGTGGGAATTAGTGAAGTTCGGTGGCAGGAGGAACAAGACTTTTGGTCGGGTGAATATAAGGTTATAAATACAAAATCAAATAGGGGTAATGCAGCAGTAGGTTTAATAATGAATAAAAAAAATAGGATTACGGGTAAGCTACTACAAACAGCATAGTGAACGCTTTATTGCGGCGAAGATAGACACGAAGCCAACGCCTACTACAGTAGTACAAGATTATATGCCAACTAGCTCTGCAGATGACGAAGAAATTGATGAAATCTATGATGAGATACAAGAAATTATTCAGGTAGTGAAGGGAGACGAAAATTTAATAGTCATGGATGACTGGAATTCGAGAGTAGGAAAAGGGAGAGAAGGAAACATAGTAGGCGAATATGGATTGGGGCTAAGAAATGAAAGAGGAAGTCGCCTGGTAGAATTTTGCACAGAGCACAACTTAATCATAGCTAACACTTGGTTCAAGAATCATGAAAGAAGGTTGTATACGTGGAAGAACCCTGGAGATACTAAAAGGTAACAGATAGATTATATAATGGTAAGACAGAGATTTAGGAATCAGGTTTTAAATTGTAAGATATTTCCAGTGACAGATGTGGACTCTGACCACAATCTATTGGTTATGAACTGTAGATTAAAACTGAAGAAACGGCAAAAAGGTAGGAATTTAAGGAGATGGAACCTGGATAAACTGAAAGAACCGGAGGTTGTACGGAGTGTCAGGGAGAGCATAAGGGAACAATTGACAGAAATGGGAGAAAGAAATTCAGGAGAAGAAGAATGGGTAGCTTTGAGGGATGAAATAGCGAAGGCAGCAGAGGATCAAATAGGTAAAAAGACGAGAGCTAGTAGAAACCCTTGGGTAACAGAAGAAATATTGAATTTAATTGATGAAATGAGAACATATAAAAATGCAGTAAATGAAGCAGGCAAAAAGGAATACAAACGTCTCAAAAATGATACTGACAGGAAGTGCAAAATGGCTAAGCAGGGGTGGTTAGAGGACAAATGTAAGGATGTAGAGGCTTATATCACTAGGGGTAAGATAGATACTGCCTACAGGAAAATTAAAGAGACCTTTGGAGAAAGGAGAACCACTTGCATGAAAATCAAGAGCTTTGATGTAAACCCAGTTCTAAGCAAAGAAGATGTAATGTGCCCACAGAAAATACCCTCTACCACGCTCCAATTAATCATTGTCAATCAAACCATCCACATTCATTCACTTTGGAAAAGTATCTGATCTGATTTTCTCGTAACATATGCGGCGACAGCTAGACGACGCCAAAGTATTTTGTAGCGCGTTTATTCTTTGAAATAACAGAGATGCATATATGCATTCTCCATGGTTGTTAGAGTGGTAACTAGGACAGTTTCTTGAGTAGGGATTGAAGGATTGACGTATTTCTCAGAATTACATATTCTGATTTCTTCTCGCTAAATCGAGCGAATTAACTTTTGTGCCACTAGCGGTTTGTTTGAATAGAAAGAGAGTGTAAACGGAAAATAATTAAGACGTGGAATCACCGGAGATCTGAACATGTAACGGAGATGGATTTAATACACAATTTCCTTCATAAATAAGGTTTGTGACTTTTTGTTCCGGAGTGAATGAACGACTGAGTTTTTTCTGAACCATTTGATGATCACGTTGGCCCTGTAATTAGTGGGGAAGTTTCAGCTGTGTCGAAGAGAGCCTGCAATCACTGAGTTTGTGTTAAATCGTCCAAAAAGGCTTCGTACACATCTGGAATTCGCAATCTTTCGTAAAAGGAACAAATTGTCCACACGATTGATTCTCCCGACTGAATACAGTGTTTAACAGTTATAATAAATGTAAAGATCTCTTACAGCAAGCCAGCCGCTGATTACCAAGACGAAGGACTCCACCAAAGATCCTATTTCACGTAATGAAATATTATATTAAAAACTGTACATAGATAAAGGAGAGAAAGAGAGAGAGAGCGAATGAAAACAGAGATAATACTAATAATCCTCCATTAGTCTAACCTTTCGCCTGTCTTATCACGGATCAGCCAAGACACGGGAGGCCCTTACATTACAGTATAGATTTATGTGTGAAGGTGAAAGGGTCTTAAAGGCAACAGATACACGTCTATACAGACAAGACATTACACAAAGTTAGCGGCTAGCTGCTTTCATCATCTATTCATATAGAAGGAAGAGACTACTTATTATTATCTTGTTAAAATGGCCAATCCGTGACAGGACACGTTTTTGGACGTTGCTAAAATAATTTTGTTCTCTGTTTCATGTCAACTACGACGAGCTAACCTAACTGACGCTTGGAAAAAGAGACGAAAGACTCGCAGGTGATATAATTGGATCTACAAATAAAGCCGAAAGACAGCACGCTGGGCGCAGAGAAAAGGCCAGATCTATATTTTTATTATTAAAGCTTGGTAGTATAGTTGAAGTATACGCTTTTTTGTTTTTGTGTTATTTGATTTTTGAACATTGATTAACTCTGTTCATGTTAGATGTATTTTCATTGACCTGTCCCAGTTGCATTTATCTGTATATGTACATTAAGAAGGTAGACACAGAAGTACTTTTGTGTGAACGGAGTTGCATATAGTGACAGTAGAAGAGAGTTATATATATAGTGACAGTAGAACATTTATATGGTTTTAACAAGGGCAATGTTTAGGATGAGTCAAGCAGAGCAAAGCAGCACGCAACAGCCTTCAGCTGTTAGCACTGATAATAATGACGTAGTAAGAAGTGTTGTAGGACCGATGGCTACAGATAGCGCAATAGAACGCCCTGTAGACACGGCTGGAGGTGTAACAGCAAGTATACAGCAGGGATTAAATCCATTGGTAATTATCATGTGACTGATGCAGATGATAACCGAGAGCATGAATACTTTGAAAACCGATATTAACGCGAAATTGGCATCAGTTACTGATGGGCAGGAAAATTTGAAAACCGATATTAAAGCACAATTAGTGACAGTCACTCAAACTCAAGAAGAAATGAAATTAGTCCAGACTGAGATTAAGCAGCAGTTACAAGGCAGTTTTTCCGAATTAGAGCAGCGGATAGAGGCGAAGACCAAGGAACTCAAAGATCAGGCCGAAGAGACGGAACGAAAATTACCTGCACAAATAGAATTGGTAAAAGCACAATGTGAGGAATCTACTCACCGCGTACGTGTCAAAATGAAAGTGTATGTGGCTATTAAGATAGATACTGTACGGGAACAAGTGGAAATGGTTCCGCAATTAGTACAAAAGCAAGCTGCCATGTCATGTGCAATTGCGCAACTTCCTGAATTGGCACGTTCACAGACTAACCTAAAGGAAAGCGTTGCACAACTGACAGAGCGTCAAGACGTTATAGACCACCAAATTAACGTATTAACGGGTAAATTATCCGAAATCACATTAGAAAACAAAAGGCTAATGTGTGAAAACGTTGAGCAAAATGTTAAGGCAGTATTCCCGAGTTTATCTGGCAAACAGGAAGAGAATTTGTTTGCGAAAGGACTTGAGGAGGTGCGACAGCAGTTAGGTGCTGATTTGGAGCATTGGAAACAAACGATAGAAGAGTCGATGCGCGCTTCACAACAAAGCTCAGAACAAATGAATACAGGGCAGCAGCAGAAGTTGGCAGCGACTATAGAGCCAGTTACTGCCCATTCGCACACAATACCGACTTGTGTAAGTAATTCAAACATTAAATTACCACAAGCGGTCTGTTCGCGTGAATTCTTATCTAACGGAGATTACGAAAGCCTTTGCCAGGCCGAAGAAAAAATGATAAAGCATAGGCAATTCCAGATTTTTAACCCTGACAAAAGGGGGGTCCATCCAATTGTTTTTATTCGAAGTTTCAGAGGAGTGTTACCCAGAAATTGGTCGGAGTGGCAGAAGATCAGTTTTGTTAAAAAGGATATATACAAGGTTCGGGGGCAATCTGGGCCTCGGACATGACTTCTGTTTGCTCGACATATGGCGATTTTGAGAAGGCGTTTTTAGCAAAGTTCTGGTCAGAAGGGGTACAGGGACGCCTATGGCAGGAGGTACTCTACCCAGAGCCTTTCTCCTTTTCGAAAGGAAGTCTTAGAAAGTATTTCGAAAAATATATAAATAAAACGAGATACTGGGACAGACCTATGCCTTTGCCAGAAATAATAAACATACTTAAGGCAAGACTACCAACTAGCATCCGGAATCAATTGATTTACGGCAACGACAAATACTAGGAGTCGTTCCTCAGTTTTGATTCCGTAGAAATGTTGGAACAAGTGAGGCAATACTGACCTTACGACTTATCTTAGAAGAAAGATTAAGGAAAGGTAAACCTCCGTTTCTAGCATTTGTAGACTTAGAGAAAGCTTTTGACAATATTGATTGGAGTACTCTCTTTCAAATTCTGAAGGTGGCAGGGGTAAAATACAGGGAGCGAAATGCTATTTACAATTTATACAGAAAGCAGATGGCAGTTATAAGAGTCGAGGGGTATGAATGGGAAGCAGTGGTTGGGAAGGGAGTGAGACAGGATTGTAGCTTATCCCCGATGTTATTCAATCTGGAAAGAAAAGTTTGGAGTAGGTATTAAAATCCATGGAGAAGAAATAAAAACTTTGAGGTTCGCCGATGACATCGTAATTCTGTCAGAGACAGCAAAGGACTTGGAATAGCATTTGAACGGAATAGACAGTGTCTTGAAAGGAGTGTATAAGATGAACATCAACAAAAACAAAACGAGGATGATGGAATGTAGTCGAATTAAGTCGGATGATGCTGAGGGAATTAGATTAAGAAATGTGACACTTAAAGTAGTAATGGAGTTTTGCTATTTGGGGAGCAAAATAACTGATGATGGTCGAAGTAGACAGGATATAAAATGTAGACCGGCAATGGCAAGGAAAGCGTTTCTGAAGAAGATAAATTTGAAATTTGTTAACATCGAGTATAGATCTAAATGTCAGAAAGTCGTTTCTGAAAGTATTTGTATGGAGTTTAGCCATGTATGGAAGTGAAACGTGGACGATAATTAGTTTAGACAAGAAGAGAATAGAAGGTTTCGAAATGTGGTGCTACAGAAGAATGCTGAAGATTACATGGGTAGATCACATAACTAATGAGGTGGTTTTGAATAGAATTGGGGAGAAGAGGAGCTTGTGGCACAACTTGACTAGAAGAAGGGATCGGTTGGTAGGACATATTCTGAGACATTGAGTGATCACAAATTTAGTATTGGAGGGCAGCGTGGAGGGTGAAAATCGTGGAAGGAGACCAAGAGATGAATACACTGAGCAGATTCAGAAGGATGTAGGCTGCAGTAGGTACTGGGAGATGAAGAAGCTTGCACAGGATAGAGTAGCATGGAGAGCTGCATCAAACCAGTCTCAGGACTGAAGACCACAACAACAAAAACCCATAAGGGACTCTTCAAATATCTTCGTTTGTCTTTCGATATTGTATGAGCACCAGCAATGTTCTGCAACTATTTGGATCAACTGACTGTGTCTATGCCTTCGTGAGCAAATTTGAATAATATAGTGGTATCAGTGTGCACAGCAGATAGGCACCTTGGTATTTTGTATTACTTGCTCCATGTGCTACCAATTGCAGGCCTTAAATGCAGCAGAAACCGGTGAGTGTTCATTCTAATTGCTATTGAATACTTCGGGCACGTAATTAATTCTAAGGCTGTTTATCTGACGCAGTAGCACTTGCAGTCCATTCTTAAAGTCAAAACCCCAAGGAATGTTACTAAACTGCAGTCAGTGCTAGGGAAGCTGGCGTATTACAACTATTCATTCTGAATGCAGCTCAGATTGCCTCAGCATTGCACGATCTTCGCCTCAAGAATGTACCTACCGTGTGGTCCCAGGAATATGACATTGGTTTTTGATGACTCAAAGACGCTTTGCTCAGTTATCATTACCATGTTCATTTTGATTCTTCCAAACCTGCAGTCTAAGCAATGGGTGCCTCTTCATGTGGCATGGACGCTATACTCTCGTACGGGCTTGATTCTGCTGACAAATCAATAGCCTTCGCTTGAAAATTGCATAACAAAGCTCAGAGAAACTATTCGCAAATAGAGAACGAAGCTCTTGCCATCATCTATGGAGTAGCAAAAATTCGTCAGTATCTCCACAGAAGAACGTTCTACTTGATAACTTACCACAAGCCTTTCCAGTCATTTCTCAACCCAGCCAAGTCCAATCTCAATCGCACTGCTCACAAATTGCAATATTTGGCTCACATCTTATCGCACTACCAATACGACATGATGTATAGGCTCACATCCAAGCATGCCAATACATACACGATTGGTCGTTCCAAAGGTTCTCCAGATAAGAGTTCTCAGTTTGCTTCATCAAGGTCACTGGGCGTGGTCCGCGCAAAACAATTAGCTCCTATACATTGCACACGGTTTGGCGTGAGGTCGCAAATATAGGAGATGACAACTAAGTGCCATGGTTGTGTGGAACACTAGCAGCACCTTATCAATGGTTTTGTGATTGGCCAAAGCCGTCTGCGCTTTCGCAGTGCTTGACTTTGAACTTTGCTGGACCCTACTGGAAGATTCGTTAGCTGATTGCCATTGACTCATGCAGCACTCTGCGACGACATGTTGCACTTAAGCATTTGAAATCCATATTTTGCCTTGAGAGTCTACCAGTGATGTTTGTGATTGACAATGGACCACAGTTTGTGTCTGCAGAATTCGAAGTCTTCTGTACACTCAACGAGTTTTATCACATAACAAGTGCGCATTATCATTCATAATACTAGTAAAAAAAAGAACGCGTCTTTCCCACTTTTAAGTAGCAGGTGGAAAAACTGCGCTCACACCTCACAGGGGACCACGCTTCGCTGCTCTTCTTGTCGTCCTCCTGCTGACAGCCTCGCTATGGCGCATTGTTGGCTGAGTTGCTTCATGGGTAGCACACTGCTCCAGTCACCGCATCCACGACGGTGGCTGGTGCCCGTTGGGAGCAGGGCATCGTCGTAAAGTTGCCTGACAATAGCATGTTTTTGATACAGTGCGCAGGCAGATTGAAGCTACAGCACCTGAATCAATTACGCACTGAAAATTGCGTAATCCTGTCGCTGACCCTTTGTTCCCAAGTACATGGCCTGCCCAGATGATGCAGCCTGCATTCCCTCCGGATACCTGTGGACGTGCGTCGTCAGCTCCTGGCACTGAACCGCTAGTCTTGGACCCTACACCTCGTATGTTTCCAAGTGGGCAGCAGACGTCCACAGGCGTTTGTTCCAACCACTCAGCGGCCAGCGAGGGACCTTCTGCACTACTTCAAGATTCAGTTGCGGCTCAACCACCTGAAGACCTCACACTGTAAATGGATGCGAGTTCCGACCGTCGGTCTAGATCCTTGGCTGGCGTCCTGGGATGGTCCCAAGGCGAATGGCGACTGCGTGGACAGAAGCTCAGCCCTAGCCACAGTTACGGCTCTTGTCTCCTCATCGCTTCCTGCATCCACACTTCGCCCCCCCCCTCCCTCCTCTCCCCCCCTCCCCCAATTCTCTCTGCCATCGTTGCAGCAGATGTCGCTATATGACGTCGGTGATGCCGTTTAGGTGGTGGGGGTTGGGAGGAGGAGTATAATATAGTAGGTTTGCAATACTGCCATAGCCGGAACCTCGAAGATTCCTGCGGGTGCCGCCAGCAACACCTTGAACATCGACGCTAATGAAACTTCTGTACGCCGACCAATGAAGATCACCAGGACGGTGTTATAACCGGCGACTACCTGGACATAAGTTTTCTACTTCTGTTTGTAGTTCTGGGCTTTTAATGAGACTTCAGCGTTGGTACTTGATGTCGACCATTCCTCAAAGTTGAAGATAGTCTGCTATATTGGTAGCATTGAGTGTATACAGCAGCATCTCCATGCCAGACCGCTGCTCATTGCTAGCCATGGCTGTAACCAGTGTTATCAGTGTAGCAGCTCTGCAGAATAAGTTGAGTACAATGTATTTATTCAGACTGCATTTGTGTCTACTAATCTTTTGGTTTCCTCTCCAAATTCCTATGGCGACAGACCCCTTCGAACACCTTCCACGCATTTGTCATTAGCAGTGTGGGCAGAATGGATGACGAGGCGCCACACAACAGGTTCCCCGGTTTAGGAGTACCTGCTGCCAAGGGACCCGAATTTTGTGCTCGGAATATGGCAAAATCTTTTTATAATAATGTTCATGTACTGGATTCTGAATCATGCTTTTCTATGTACAAACTGTTTTCATTCTTCATTAAAGTCTTGAATTTTTAAATACAGTGATTTCAAATTAAGTGATGTAAGAAAACCAGGAGTACCAACACAAAAGAGATAGTATACTGTACTTAACTAAATATCTGAAGCCTGAAAATGTGGAGTGGTATGAACTAGCACATCAAGATCTAGCAGGACAGAGCGATAACGAATACCACAGAATTCCGGCTTGTTAAAATACCCGTGTTTTCCTTCCTTTTTTATGCTTAACGAACATGGACATGTAAGACGAGAGACAAGCAACGTATTGATGAAACTGAGTTTTTGTGCTGGCGCAGGATGATGCGCATAAAAGGGACCGAAAAAAATATATTTGTCCATTGTTGAGCAATTAAATTCTTCCAGGTGCCTCTCTTCTAGCGTCAACAAAAAGATCTACATTTCTTTGGCAATTTTATAAAAACAGATGGAGAAAATTTCAGGAAAATAATTGTGGAAGGGAAGATCGAGGACCAGAAACGAGGGGAACGGCAACGATAAGATGGATAGATCGGATTAAGAAACTCTCCGGCCTACCTCTTCAGCAAACTCTAAGAGAAGCTGGTAACCTTCCGGGACGGAGACACGTCATTCATTGGGTCACGAGTCTCAGCATTGAGTACGATTTGTGAGTAGAGTCCAGTTAATATACAAAACTGAATGTTGTGAGTTAACGGGCGAGCTGCGGCGCCCCGGAAATATTCCATGTTCTGACTTGGGGCGGCCGCACATGACGCTCGTCAAAGCCGCGGCTCGTTAGCAATCACGTGACGCCACACAGTAGCTCGACCATATGGTGCCGAACGTTAGCCGGGGAATTCCTTGGTGACGAGGACGGTGCTTTGCGTCGATGAAGGAGATTTCTGTGCCAGGAGTGCCAAAGATGGCTGACTTTGTGTAACCTTAATGGCAGACATTTCACAGTTCGTATAGAAATTAATAGCAGCCAGATGAATTGTGATACCTCAAGAAGAAACATCTACATTACTATTATTTGCACGACGATTCTGATGGTGTAAACAGATTTCCAATATATGTATTAGTTTAAAGTTGAGCATCTGACGGTAAATTATACAAGTAACACCCAGCAATGAATTTCCAAAATTTAAACAGTTCGTCCGATTTCGTCGGTGTACGTGTCTGTTGAAAGCTATTAGTATAAACCTAAACTAGTATGAATTACAGGCGTGTAACTTGAATAGTACATGAGTTATTGGAGGTCAAAGTGGCCGATTACTATGGATCGCGTCAGGCCATAAGTACTCCACAGCGACACGAAAAAACTGTAGCAACATGCATGTAAATATATATATTCATCTATGTCTTTGTTTATATCCGATATACACTACTCATGAAGAAATTGGTCGAATATTTACTGAGTTTTAAAAAACAGAGAGACATTAGGCTACTGGCGTACGTTTTGTTTTATTCCTTTGATAAATGTTTATTTAATTTGTTTATATATCTAATAATGTGTGTTAGAGTGTGTTTATGGTCCAGCCGTAGGAATATTTATTTAATTTTAAGTATTTAAATGTAACTCCAGTATTTCGTATGTGCTTAATTATGTTTGTTAGTCTACGTTCGCTTGGAGACATGGAGGGAACGCTCTAGCCAATCACAGTGCTCGTTAATGGTGAGACTGTATGGATGTGAGGGAGGAGGATCGTTTCGAGAGGGGTCACGAGGGTAGTTCTGAGCAGGGCTGCAGTTCTGGACAGTACGGCACAGGACACGGGAAGTGCCGGGATGGTACGGCGTGAGGGACGCGCAGTCGGCGGAAAGACTTTGACAGTGGAGCAGGTTGCGCCTGCTCGCGGACAATGAGTATTCATTCCTAAAACCTTAATATGTGTTACAAAATCCACAGACTTGACATTTATGCTAAATGCGACAGAGTTATTTTCCCTCCTGAGCCTTAACTGCATACTGATTCACTTCTGTATGTACAAGTTTACTTTATTACGTACTTCTCGATCGTATACATCATTGACGCTTTCATTTGGTTGTTTTAACAGTTCTGGTGTTCTATCAATAACAAAGGTGCTGCTGTCATCAACAGACAGTAATTTTTCTCCACGTCTTCTACAGTCTGGAAATAGTAGGTATACATTAAGAACAGAATTTTGCCCTATGCACCACCCTGACGGACATCTGTGTTTACGTGTTTCTTGCCTGAGAATTGTTGTAAAGAAAATTTATCATCACATGTGAACTACCTCTACCTTTTGCTCCTTGTTAGACTGTAACGACTAGTTTGCTATTCCTCTTTCGCCTAGTACCTCTAGCTTCTTCAGTAGTATTTTATCGTCAACAGCAACGAAAGTCGGGGACAATGTAGGCAGCTGTAACACAGCTACCACATTTGTGAAGTTTGTAATGGCAGATACTGTACATGTTTCAATTCGGAAACCGAACTGTGCTTTGTTAAAAAGGTGGTATTTATCAATGTAAATCTTTAGTCTAACTTTCATGACTGATCTAATTATTTGTGTGAATTCATACAGCAGTGAAACTGCTCTTTTGGTTTCTTTAGCGCGAATACAGCTCGTCCGTGATTTAAATTTTTCGGAAAAATACCAAAACTAATAGATTCATTTATTATATTTGTTGATATGATTTGTACACTGTCTAAAGGAGACTGGAATCTCGTATATACCGCCGACTTCTTATGTTTTAATTGCTATATGGTCTTCCTTACTACATGCTGTGTTGTGGGAGAGAACATCCTTGTGCTAGCTGTTTAAGTCATTGTCGTTGCTCCATGTGTTTTAGGAGGATATTGTTGCAAATCTATATCTACTCTACATATATATTCCGCAAATCACCGTACGGTTCATGGCGCAGGGTACCCTGTGCCGCTACTAGTCACTTCCTTTCCTGTTCCACTGACAAATGGATCCTCCGTATGAGCCCTAATTTCACGTATCTTGTCTTCGTGGTCCTTACGCGCATTGTATGTTGGCAGCAGCAGAATCGTTAGGCAGTCAGCTTCAAATGGTGGTTCTCTAAATTTTCTCATTTTTATTTCTCCCCAATGCTAGAGAAATAGTAATTTACAAAATTTACCATTTTCCGGTTTGTCTAACTTGTCTTTAGCTTTGTTATGTGACACTGATATTCTGAGACGCGAAATATTATATAAGTTCTTTACAATTCTTCTTGCCTATAACTGTAAATACACTATTTAAGGCTGAAGTTGAACTTTTGATATGCTTGTAGCATTGTTTACCATGTCCACCACACTAAAAGTTGTAAGTAGGCTGTTTAGGTTTTATTATTGGTAACGCCACCTCTGTATGAAAATCACTGGCTGTGCTGTGTGCAGTCTGTGGCTGCTTTGCATTGTTGTAATACTCGCCATTGTAGTGTTAGGCAGTTGGAGGTGAGCCGCCAGCAGTGGTGGATGTGGGGAGAGAGATGGCGGAGTTTTGAAATTTGTCATGAACTGCTATATTTATATATGATGATATCAAGGTAAATACATTGTTTGTTCTCTATTAATATCTTTCATTTGCTAACTATCCCTATCAGTAGTTAGTGCCTTCCATAGTTTGAATCTTTTATTTAGCTTGCAGTAGTGGCGCTCGCTATGCTGTTGAGATATGTTTATGATCAATAAGATGATGCTACCGT
Organism: Schistocerca serialis cubense; assembly: GCF_023864345.2. Lineage (NCBI taxonomy): Eukaryota > Metazoa > Arthropoda > Insecta > Orthoptera > Acrididae > Schistocerca > Schistocerca serialis. The sequence continues at coordinate 34,583,293 of NC_064640.1, forward strand.
ATATGAGGAATAAGAAGTATGTTGGAAACCAAGAATCGTGCTTTAAGAGTTATGAAATGTGCGTAAATGCGTGACTGTATCACAATGCTGACGAATATTTTATTTGGACACTTATATATATAGGATTTTCTTTCTACAGATTTGCAACGCTAATTCTTGACCTGTGAAATATTTTTATGTGAGACTGTCACTGTAGCGGAAACTGCTGTCGTAAATATTTCCGTAAGAAAGTTAAGTGACCACCTGCATGTGCGTCGTCGCTGACACCGCTGTGTCAGACACCTGGAGAACAAGCCATTAAGGTGTGCCTTTCCAGAAGCACAGGTCGAAAAAAAAAAAAGGGGGAGGCCATTATCCTCGCTATTGACATTTCCTTGTTGAAAGCATACTGTGGAGCTCGTAATTTATGATATTTACTGAAATGCCTAATGAAATGACGAGAAATATTTTTACATCTGCACACCTGATTACGACAAGCGTCTTTCTACGAGAGTTGAGAGAATTTCTACTAACTTATGAAATGTCACATGACTATTGAATGATATTTTTATGCTTTGGTTTGCGTAATTGCTTATTTCATTTGATACCTGTTTTCCAGCTGTGTTACAGCATTAGTTTTATAAAATAAACTTAAATGCATTTGCTAATGTGAACACTTTCTGTCAACAGATCTATTAAATGATAATTTTGTAATCCACATTCTTTAAAAAAAGGAGCACTTGGAAAGGAAAGAACAATAAGAAGGGACTAGTAACAGTATCTGGACACATAATTTTCTTTTCAAGTACATAGTAATATTTCTTTTACAATAAGTTGTTGTGGTGCACCACTTTAATTACATAGACATTAAGATGTGAATATACATTTCCCTTATCTGCATTGTTGTTTTTACTGTAATATTTTTTCTGCTTGAGCTATGTCATGTTTAGATATAAGCTGCTGTTTGCCAGGCAAAGTGCTACTGAACTTTAATTTGTGTTACTCTGCTAAGCCAGATTTATTTTTTTGTTTGCTGCGCATTGCCTCATATTAGTTGTAATGTTGAATTGCTTGGTAATTTAGATTTACTGTAGCTTGCTTTGCGATTTTCCATTTTTTTTCATTGCTGTTTATATTAATTGTTTTATGTGCTGCTGCATTGCCTCGTCCCTTAGTTTAGCATCTGAGCTCAGTAGATTTAAGTTAGCTTAAGAGGGGGTAGCCTCTAAGAGAATGAGTTGCGATGAATTGGAAGAAATGCATTCAGAAGTTATACGAAAAAAAGTATGGAAAACAGGTTTAGGTAGGATTTTCTTGGAAATAAATGTTGAGGTAAGAAATGTGTGAACATATAAATACAGAAAGCATGCTTAGATAGAATTTTTTTTTGGTGGAAACAAAGGATGAAATAAGAGGAAAGATATATGAAGTTTTGGGTTGCACTGCAGTACCACATGTTACACTGAAAACGAACCCTGTCCTTTCCTATTGGTGTTATCCCACTATGTGTTTGTGTACCCTTGTGTATTTGTTTACTTCCTGTCTCTGTGTAGTTTCATAGAACTTTTTCTTCTTTTAATATTAAGCTACATTCACTATGATGAGGAATACTGTTATCCTCAAATATAATTGGCATTAATAATATGTTATTTACCTTATAAATATGCTTACACATTATTTATTCTGTTTTGTTTTAATGCTCATGTGTGAAGTTGATGTTTCGAAAGTGATTCTGATCTTTTATTTTTGTACTCATGTCATAATTCCTGTAACACTGATGTATATGTTTATTTCTATTCTTTTGTAAAGCCTGTACTACAAATGTTATCTGTATTGTTATGTTCTTTAATGATGTATTTTGTACCTTTGTAATTGTATTCTCATGTTATAAAATTGTAATTGACACCAGTTCATCTTATTATTAACTTGTAAGTTACATTTCACTGCACACGTATCTGTTGGTCATAGTATATGGACAATATGTGAGAAGTAGGGACTGTTAGTGTTTGCACGTGTGTTACTAATTCAGCAAGGGACTGGATAACAGCATTGCCAGTTCTAAGGACAATTCCAAAAACTTTGTGAGTGCACAAGTGGTGGTTTATGGACTTGCTATATTCTCCGCAAGACTCTTCGATGGTGAATGTGCACCTGCACAATCGCAACAGATGGCTGCTGGCCATCTCTACAAGGACTACAGTGGGTCTGCATCTATGATGACCCACCAACGCCATTATTTCTACAAGGACTGCAGTGGGTCTGCACCTCTGGTGGCCCACCAATACCAAAATCTCTACCAGGACTACAGTGGGTCTGCTCTGTGATGACCTACCTACCAATACTCTTCAAAATTTCGACTGACTCTGCTGTGGGTTTGCTCTGTTGTGGCCCATTACCTGTATGCATGTCAAGAGTCAGCACTGTCTTTCCGTTGGAAGGACAACACTACTTCTTCAAGACTGCATGGAAATCCACTACTTCTGTGTGCATTTTCTTTTACTGCTCAGACTTTGAGAAAAACTCTGCATTTTTACTGTGATGAACAATCTGGACTGTCTTTATGGACTGTGAGAAATTTTTAGCTTTTGACCAACATTGTATCAATAAGTGTGTGCATTTGATTTCTTTGTTATTGTAATTATGAAAAATTTTTTTCAAATCTGTATTGGCCACTGCCCAATCCAATTTGTAAAATTTTTTGTGGGGAGCATGGGGGTTATGTAAGTAGGCTGTTTAGGTTTTTTTATTATTAACGCCACCTCTGTATGAAAATCACTGGCTGTGCTGTGTGCAGTCTGTGGCTGCTTTGCATTGTTGTAATACTCGCCATTGTAGTGTTAGGCAGTTGGAGGTGAGCCGCCAGCAGTGGTGGATGTGGGGAGAGAGATGGCGGAGTTTTGAAATTTGTCATGAACTGCTATATTTATATATGATGATATCAAGGTAAATACATTGTTTGTTCGCTATTAATATCTTTCATTTGCTAACTATCCCTATCAGTAGTTAGTGCCTTCAGTAGTTTGAATCTTTTATTTAGCTGGCAGTAGTGGCGCTCGCTGTATGGCAGTAGCTTGAGTAGCGAAAATTTTTGTGAGGTAAGTGATTTGTGAAAGGTATAGTTTACTGTTAGTCAGGGCCATTCTTTTGTAGGGAATTTTGAAAGTCAGATTGCGTTGCGCTAACAAAATATTGTGTGTCAGTTTAAGCACAGTCTTGTATAATTGTTCAAAGGGGAGGTTTCAAAGTATTCGAAATGTTAAGGACATTATTGCTAACTTCAACACCTGTGTTAATATCCATATCTCCACATGCTACAGTGCTCTGCAAAACGTATGGGTGATATAGATAAAGTAACACACGATTTTAACTACTCGGAGGCAATGAGTGAAAGTGTGGGAGCGTGTTGTCAGAATTCTTGCAGTCGTTTAGGGGTAGATGGACATCAGATTGTGTGAGGTCGGCATGACTGTAGTGCAGTGACTAGTGAAACTGGCCCTGCAACACGAGGCAGCTGAAGGACCGCATTGTTCTTTTCGAAGAACACTATTGAGAAAATTTAGATAACCGGTATTTGAAGCTGACTCCAGAACGATTGTACTGCTACCAATGTACATTTCGCGTAGGGACTGCAAAGGTAAGAGAAACTAGGGCTCGTACTGAGGCATACAGATAACTTTCTTTTCGTTTACTGTATTTGCCAGTTGAAAAGGAAGTGATTATTAGTGGTAAGTATATTATAAGTGTATGTACCAGGTGACCTTGACCTTGAGTATCAGATCCAGCTGCCTGAGCACTACTCACGTAAGGTCGATATTCACAGTAAAGGGAAGAAGTGTCATCAGGGGCTATACAACACCCGCGGGGATTAGAGGTAGAAGACCATCAGGTTAGAAAGTGAATATCAAGTAATATTAAAATTATTATTGATATTTTTATTAATAAATATGTATTGGAATTTAAGTGTTGTTTCTTGTTTTCCAGCTGCACTATGCACTACTAATCCAATAGCAGTGGGACAGCTGCTCAAGGTCTCTCATGAACTACTGGCCACACTGCAAAAGCAGCAGCCCATAGATGGTCCTCCTGATTTCTCTTACTTGGTGTCGTGTACCATCACCACTGCCACAGTAGTTGCAGCAGCCTCTGTCATAAGAAATACCTCAGCTCACAGAACCACAGGCAAGTCCCTCAAGAGCATTACTCTTCTCCAGGACTTACAATGTGACTGCGAGTGTAAAGACACACACTTGTGTCTGTTACAAGACTGTCACCTTACTGTGGTGGTTTAAATTGAGTTTATTGGTATCAGAGATGAATATTCACGGTATGAGTGTGACCATTTGTGCAGTTATATGGGCTGTATAAAGAATAAGATGATGGATGAATATGATATATCCCACACGCTAATAGACGTTCATATGTATAACCATAAAGTTGCTATCAACGGGGAGGCAACACGGAAATAAACTACATGGGACACAAGCATATATTTAACACTAGAATGGCGGAATCTCTTACGTTCATAAAATGTTGGAAAGGGGTCATTTCCGGCCTGCATAAATTATTTGCGTATTTGACTCAAACAAGCTTTTTATTTTAGTTTATGTTAATCCCTACGATTTAGCATTTCCGGGCAATGCTTATTTAACATGGTAATTAATACATCACGTAGTTCAGCAAAAAATATCTTACTGATTGTCATTGCTCACGCTGACAAGTTTCCCAGACTGAGGGCTTTCATGTCAATTGAATGGTGTTTTTAGAAATTTTTTGACATATTTCGAATATATGGCCCATACTATACTAGCATGTTTTCTGCACATGGATCTGTTTTACCTTTTACTCAGATCAGTGGAACCTACTAGATCCATTCCACAAAGCTAACTTTTGTTTTACGTGCACAAAATCCGCATGCAGGCTTGTGACACTTTAAACAATTGTCTCTTTTCTTGTTGCCTTTGCAGAGGCTGGTTTGCTACTTTTTCTCACTTTCTAGCTAATTTACACCCTGTATTCTCTTCTTCTGTTTGTTCATCTTACTTGTTCTTTCGATCCCTTGAGATCATTCGCCAGTTGAAGTACAAAGTTCTTCCTTTCCTTTTTCCTGTTCATTACCATTTTGTAGGTGACCCATGCATTTATTGCCATCGTGTCCAAGACATTACAGAGGACGTATGTTATAGCTGTCATCTATATGCAACTAGTAGTGCATTTAACAGTCACTTTATCAATCACGTCTACCCCAAGCTCCGAGTAATTCAGTACACAAATGATCATATACTGAAATGCAAAGTATTTGTTTGTGTTAAAGTCACATTTACGTATGTCGTGAGCTAAGATATTTATGTGTGTAGATGATTATGTGTGGTTTAAACTATGTTGCCTAATTTAGTAGCTCTGCTAGAAGCTGGGTAACCAGCCGAAGCGTGAATGACATATGACAGAAACCAGTGTAAAGCAGTGACACTGACACATCTTAAAAACCTTCCAGTTATTGATCTCAAAGATGGACTCTGTATTTTTTAACTTCAGTGTTTACTATTAACTTATAATTTATATTGGGGTCTCAGCTATTGGGCAGCTTGCACCTTAGCAATGCTGCCAAAGCCCACAACTTCCACATGAATTAGTTGGTATTTATATTTCTAAAACGGTTACAAGCTCAGATGACAGTAACATTTCCTTGAATTCTGAGTGAATTTTATGCTCCGATACAAAGTCCCAGAAAGAGTAACACTTAAGAGACCACATACTACTACTTTCTTAAGCCATGCACATTTCAGAGAAAGAGGAGTAGACATTGCATTTTGCAACTCTCCCCTTTCGTTATTAACCGCTATTCTCAGTTCTTTAAATAATGTTTAACTGTGTAGTACGTCTCGCATGTGCAGAATATTTTAGCAGCCTCTTCAGTCAGATGTGATTTAGTAATCTTCGCATCAGCTGTTTATGCACGACGTGACCCACCAACCACTCTGAGGGATCTACACCTAATCGCCGTTGAGGTGTGGGACAATCTTTACCAACAGTGCCTTGATGAAATTACGGATAGTATGCCACGATGAATACAGATACGCATTAATGCAAGGGGACGTGCTACTGGGTATCAGAAGTACCGGTGAGCACAGCAATCTGGACCTCCACCTTTAAAGGTCTTACTGTATCCTGGTACATCATGCAATGTGTAGTTTTCATGAGCAATAAAAAGGGCAGACATGATGTTTATGTTGATATCTATTCTGTAGAGGTTCCGGAACTCTCGAAATCGAGGTGATGCAAATCTTTTTTCATATGTGTGTATGGAACATGTAGTGCATTCAAGGGTCACTTTATCATCCAGGTATACCCCATACTCTGATGCATTGTAGAATGTTTTGATTTCTTATTTCTTCTTTTCTTCTTTGCTTGTTGCCATTTCAGCATGCAGTGTATTCAGAAGAATGACATATCTGTCCTTATTTCCTTGGTATACAGTCATGGCGCAATATCTGTTGCCAGTTTGGCACAGAATTGTGGTGGACTGTAACTAACTAACGAGGTTTTCCTTTCTTTGAGTTTCTTAGAAATTTCATCGACACCTACGTCATACTCCGCAAGCCACCTAACGATGTGTGGGGGAGCGTATTTTTCGTAACACTAACTGAGTCCTCCAACCCCGTTCCACTCGCGAATAGCACGTGGGAAGAATGATTGTCGGTAAGCCTCTGTATTGGCGTTAATTTCTCGAATTCTCTCCTCATGTATTTTGGGGGAACTACATGTTGTTCGAGACTTCCCGGAAGGCGCTCTCTCGTCTCACGAATTTTCAGTAGTAAATCTCTCCGTGAGGCTCAACACCTCTCCTGTAACGACTACCGATGGAGTTTGTTGAGCATCTCCGTAATGCTCTCGCGCTGGCTAAACGAACCCGTGACGAAATGGGCCGCTCTTTGTTGATCTTTTCTATTAGTCCTATATGGTAGGGATCTCAGACAGACAAGAAGTACTCAAGAATCGGTCGAACAAGCGCCTTATAAGCCACTTCCTTCCTGGATAAGTCACATTTCCTTAAGGTTGTTCCTATGAATCTGAGTCTGGATCTGTTTTTCCCACAATTTGTTTTATGTGGTCGTTCCTCATAAGGTGGCTCTAGATAGTTATCAGTAATGTAGCTGTAGAGTAGGGGATTTCTTTCCCTGTGTATGCACAATATGTTACATTTATTTACGTTCAGTGTCAGTGCCTTCACCATTCATCAATTCCCTGGAGGTTATTCTGCAAATAGTTACTACCTTCTGGTGCTGCTACTTTGTTATAGACAACTACATCGTCTGGGAACAGCCTTAAAAATCATGCGATGTGGCACTTTCTCCCAGATTATACATATACGAGGTGCGACAATAAAGTAATGAGACTGATTTTCTTTGCAAGATGTGGCAACCCTGCAAGCTTGCGTAGGCACAATATCTTTGACCTTGGTCTATGAGCCGCTTCTAGTCCAAGCGGCACATCGAAGCAACTGCTCAGTCGTGAGTTGTGCTGTAATAAGTTAACAATTGTTTGTGTCTTTCGTCACGGAAATGGAACCGCATAATATTGCACAACGGTATGCCATTTCTTTTTGCTTTAATTGGGTGAAAACACGGCGTCAACTTACGGTAAGCTTCAGAAGGCTTTTGGAGAAGAGGTTATGTCAAGAATTAAAGTTTTTCGGTAGCATAAAATGTTTAGTGAAGGCAGAACGAATGTTGAAGAGGAAGACTGCAGTGGACGACCATCAGTCTCATGGACGGATGTGAACTTGGGCAGGGTGCGTGAATTCGTACGATCTGATCGAAGATTATCCGTGAAAATGATTGCAGAAGAACTGAACATCAATCGAGAAACGGTTCGTCTAATAATAACTGAAGATCTAGGTATGAGAAAGATTTGTGGAAAAGTGGTCCCCAAAAATTTCACACCACAGCAGCGAGAAACACGGAAAAATGTGGCAACCGAGCTGTTATAGCAAACGGAAATTGATCCAGAATTCTTGAACCGTGTTATCACTGGTGATGAAAGTTGGTTGTTTCCAGTACGATCCAGAGACAAATCCCGAAAGTTCGCAATGGTGCTCAAAGGAATCACCCAGAACAAAAAAAGATCGAATTTCAAAGTCAAAAAAAGTTAAATGCACGCTTGTGTGCTTCTTTGATTCCAAGGGAATTGTTCATAAAGAGTGGGTGCCTCCTGGACAAACAGTTACCCAATATTACTACAAATAAATTTTAGAAACACTTCGTAAAAGAGTCTGTGCCAACATTCCTGATAATTGGATTCTGCATCACGATAATGCACCATCCCATACTGCTCTGTCAGGACAGCAATTTTTAACCTCAAAACAAATTTCAGTACTATCACTGCCACCTTATACACCAGATATCGCTGAGTGCGACTTTTTTCTGTTTCCAAGAGTCAAAACGGTGGTCAGGGAACACCATTTTCTAACAATACAAGATGTTCAAAAGCTGTGACGAGGGTCTTGGAGGATAATAGAGAAGACGAGTTCCAGAAATGTTACCATCAATGGCAGAAGCGCTGGAAAAAGTGTGTGCAATCAGAAGGGAACTACTTTGAAAGAGACAACACTACACTTGACTAAAACGATAAGCAACTTTTTTTTCACATCAGTCTCATTACTTTATTGTCGCATCTCGTTTACTATACTTCCTTGGGGTACTCCGGAAATTACCTTTACATCAGTCGATTTTATTCCGTTAAGAGCGACGTGCTGAGTTCTGTCTTCGACGTAGTCTACAATCCTGTCGCAAATTTACCCCCATACTGGATAAGCTAGTATTTCTTTCACTAAATGGCAGTGTGGGACGGTGTCACATGCCTTCTTGAAGTCAAGGAACACGGCCTCAACATGAGCTCTCTTGTCTACGGCACTGTGGATCTCATGAAGGAACAGAGCAATCTCAGTTTCGCAGGATTCCTGCTTTCGGAATATATTTCGATTTTTATAGAAGAGGTTTTCATTCTACAAAAACGACATCAATCTCTTGCATAAAACATGCTCCATAATTCTACAACAGATCTACGTCAACGATATGGGTCTATAATTGAGTGCATCTGAACATATGTGAAGACCCTCCCTGTTGTAACGCTTCTTCGTTGACTTAGAAATAGCTCTATCAGGTGCAGAAAGGTGAACTCTATGAGCGGACGCCTCTCAGTACGCGTGTCCTCTTTGGTATGGATACATACTTTGTCGCTTCATCAGCAGCTGTCCAGTATTTGAGACCATATTAGTTGGGCATGCACGGAGTGAACCTGCATGCTGTTTGGCTTGGTGCTAGTTGTTCATCTTCTGTGTGTTTTCACGAAGGTGCTAAGAAAGAATACTGTTTTTCTATGAACTTGTAACGTGCGCGTGGGGCACACAATACTCATTAAAGCCTGTACTATGGTAAGTGAGCGGGGTTCACCTTACGAGACAGGATTTTCGAATAGATATTGACCGCGTTTACCTGAAGGGTGCAAATCAGACTTACACCCACTCTGTAATAACAATGATGCGTCAAGTAAGTTCAAAATGCAATTACACGTCAGTATGGAACAAAAGTAACACTGAAGATATTACCAATTTGATAATAATACGGTCGTCAGCCTAATTAGTCATTAACTGAGTTTCTTCCCTGTACATGTTGGTGTATATTCATGCAAAATAACACGTAGTAACACTGCATAATATAGTAAAATTTTAGAACCAGAAAATCTATTGAACTGATAGTTTCACGTTCTGTACTGATATGGAAAAACCATGGATACATAACACTACACTATAATGTATACTATAAAACTTCGTACTGTCTATTGATCTGATTAAAATCGGGCATAGGTTACCCTATAAATAGTACTTTCGAGCCACATACAAAATGTCAATTTTTATAAAGACAAAACTGATAAATTTTGGCTTTTATATTGACTTTAACTTTTGCTGGTCAAACCAATTTAGAACACTTCCAAATTCAAGTGAATAAAAAGGGGGGGGGGGGGAACCTGAAACTGTTATGATCACTATATTAAAAAATTGATTACTGAAATTATTATGCGATCAAGATTTCCAGTATATGAGTTACTACTCTTTTTATCTTATTTGCTTCTCATTTAAATACCTTTATATCTGTCTCGAAATAATTAAACTTCATTATTATTTCAGTATTAAAGTAATCTTTCAACTTCGTTAGACCTTCGTTATTCATTTACTGGTTCATTAACAAAACAGTTCTTTAAACACCATTCTAACATAACTAGGTCTGCAAGTAATTATTATTAACACAAAATTTAATTTTTCATTTCGGGACACTCGGATTGCACAACATTTGGAAAGGACCAAAGGTTAGTTGTGAGGATAATTAATTGAGGGGAAAGCTCTGGTAAAATTTAGGTTATTAGTGAACAGTTCACTCTATGGTCCATATGCATACAGTACTGCTTGTATCGATGCGGCGGTTGGCAGGCGGCGAGATGGCAACGCACAGAGCACACATACAACCACAGCTATGGCTCTTGACGTATCGGCACTTTAATTCTTCTTAGCGTCGCAATACTTTTCCATTTAGTGCCTATGGACTATTGCCATGCTGTGTGGGCGTTGGAACAGCATACCCAAGGCTCAGTGAAACTACGTCTTCCAGGAGAGCCTCCTCGCTCCAGAAGGTGTTGCTCAGACCAATGCCAAACCCCAACTACTGCTGAGCCCGTTATGCCGTGCAGTGCCCGCGTGCATTTTCCCGCGCTCGCCTGCCATACACCTTTTACTGCTCCCTTACAGACAGGGTATTCACCCAAGGTTTTGCATTCTACATATCCTAACACATTGCCTACGTATGGACCAGACGCACAGTTACAATTTTAAACATCTTACAACAGTTTCAACGTTTCTTACATATCAATTCTGTTACAATATTGCTTCACATTTGACATAAACATTAATATTCACATTGAAACTCGTTTACAGTTTTCCTAAGACAATGACATGAAACAAAAAAGAAATGAAATCAGAACATCAATTACACTAGTTTATCGAAAAATCAGAAGAAAAAAATTACTTATGTGTACAATAGTACAGCGTCGTTGTTGTTACAAACTGACCCAAAATTTTCAATACACTGGCGTACTTATTGGTTGGCGGGTTTTCAGCTCAGGCAGATATTTCATGAAATTGAAGATATCAGAGAAGCACCTGAAATCTGTCTCTTAATAAAATGTCCCTGATGTAAGTACACCCCCAACGAGCGGAACAGAGGTCATACACATACATGCATTTTGTTCATTTTTACTCTGTGAAGCGTACCATTGTATGAATTCCTAATTAACGGGCATAGGTATTTCCTCGAAAATTTTCCGCGGTGGACGACACAAGACTAAAGTATGGTTGGTCATCGTTCGGAAACATGTGTTGAGAGGGAGAATATTCCGTGGTTTTCAGAATATGTTCGCCTTTTGCAGTCACGAGGGAGCGGAGCCGAGTTTAGCTGGGAAGCCAGCGTTGGAGAGGAAGAGGTCTTCCGTTTTGAGCGCTTGTGTTTGACGTGCGCTCAGTATCAGCTTCTGTTGGTACAGACGGACTTGCTGTCTTTGCTCTCAGGAGATTTTATAGTCATAACGGTTAGGCACTATACTGTTGCGAACTTATACAATTCTGGACTTCATCTCCGGGTAGGGAGTCGTCGTTGAGAATACAGAGTTCAGTGATTGAGAGCACTTCTTCTGTCTATACTCATGTTGAGACGTTATCTAAATTCTGTCCTTGTGGCAGAAGTTCGCGTTTCTTGCCTGTAGAACACCGAGAGGAGAAGACAGTATTAGATTATACTAGTCAGAGGACCGCCTTCTGCCGTCCTAGTGTTTCAATGAGTTTTTATTTTGTGCCTGGTGTTCTTCCATCGTCGTAGACGTGTACGAGAACCATCACTCCGACGCACCGGACGCTGTAAAAAGGGTGATATTGTAACTGCTCCGGCTTATTAGGGCTATAAATCTGAACAGCTGTGATCACGTAAGTTTTATTTCCAATGAGGTTGCACATTACTGTAGATCATCTTTCAAAGTAGTGCCTTCTAGTGTTTGGTACGTAGATGATGTCAATCATCTCGCGTTATTTATATTAGATCGCGTAGCCATAAAATTTTGTAAAGTGGGAAACATTAACTGTATTCCATATTTTTGTGGAACAGTGGAACCTGAACAATGACTGATGCTGTTAGAAAACATACACGAAAAAAATAGAAAATTAATTCATCATAATGTTTAGGCTTTCCCAGCCAGCATCTTCATTAATTAAAACTTCCCAGCTAAGAGGCTGTGGTCGAGCAATAGAAATTCTTCCTCCTCACATTTCGGTGCGAACTGCAGGCACCATCTACTGACATGCTTCAACGACTGACTGCTGGGTCATGGAGGTCCCGTTTGTGTAGAGTGCATAGAGGGCGTCACCACTAGTCGCGTGCTGCCGACAGTGAAATCTGCTGTGGCAGAGAACAGCACCGGAAATGACCAAGGAAAACCCCTTCGACGTTGCTGCCTCAGGTAGGGTAAATCTGGGATAGACAGCCATACGGAGAGAAGGTCAATGCCTGTAGTTCTTCCACTATCCGCTGTACAGCACTGCTGGTGAGCTGGCAGCTATTTAGTAACGTGAGTGATTGTTGCTGTTCTGGGTGATTCTTTATTTTAACTAAAAGTAAGCAATTTCCATGACTTCAGTATAACATGAATTTAAGTAGTTCACCACAACGTTTCGATTTAAACATAACTTAAGCCGTGAGTGGCGATGGAATCTTTAGTTTTGGAGTTGTTTAGGTCTAACTGCTTATGGGTAAGAAGGTTTTGTTTCAGTTAGCGTCCACCATATCTGATGATGCACTATGGCCGTTTCTCCCGACTGGTTGGGAGATACGGCAATACTATCATTGTGATAGATGGCCATTCCATAAATGTTTCATATATTAAATTTTGAGAGCATCGTTATTTTTTCAACAGATATCAAATAAATACATTTGAAAAGCCAGATCTTTCAGGTGATCATGGAAAGAAGACCTGGAACTCAAACTACAAACTTGATGTGAAAAAAATATTAAAAAATTAAAATTGTAACTTAATGGAAAAGGAAAAAAACTGGGCCTACTGGAAAAAAGAACTAGCGTAAAAGGCTTGGATCAGGAAGCTTAAAAATACTTCAGACTGTTCAGATTTGTCAGATGACGTTCACCACAAGGACGAGTCAAGTGATCAGCTTCTTGAAGAAGAGGACGAGTATGTTGTATGTGGAGAAGACTACTCAAAAACAGATAAAAGACGTGATTGGATTCAGAGTGTCAGGTGTAAGCATTGGTTACATGAATCCTGCACATCATATCTTAATGTGTACCATGGATGTGGTAATGGAATTTTTAAAAAAAAATTAAGTCTATAAAGTGAATATTCATTTTCATAAATTAGGCTTGATTCTAGAGTCAGCTAACTCCATATCTGAGACGAGTTCTCATTATTTTCTGTAATAAACTAGTATCTTCCAACTAGATCATAAAATTATTAAAAACATTCAAGAATTGTAAAATGCTTTTTACAAGTGAGGTTCTGTTTAAGTTATAATATTTCTACAATTAATATATTTATAAAACGTTTTTTACTTCAAGAGATTCAATAAAATATTTTTAAAGTCTTAAAAGATTTTTTGTTATTTTCTCTTTAATTTTAAAATGTTTCGTCTAATGGCCATCTATCCCTTACATGTCAGACCACCTAATCCTGATTCTTGGGTAAGATGGACAAGAGTTGCATATTTTTAAGAATTTTTAGCTAGTATGAAATTTATAAACGAAGTTGACTTCTGTCTTTTATGAAGTGAAAAAGAAATTTATGGGACGTTTCAGGTCTTTCTTGAGCGTTAGGTGGTGAAACTGACTTTGAAAAAATCGTGGCAATCTGTCTCGGATTTACCCTCCATATTATCAGCGTCCATAAAGTCGACTGTACTCCACCACCAGCAATGGATGGTAAAGCTTTGAAAATGCCGGGCTCTCGTCAAAATGTCAGAAAAATAATCAAACAAACGACGGCCAAAGAAACCAAGACAGAAGACAACGGGCACTCTGTCAGTTAAAAAAAGCATGAAAAGCCATTATGCCGAAACTGATCGTGAAAGCATTTTGCACGACCAAATGATATATTCTAGTACCTTCTTTTTACCATGACATGAGGAGCTCAACACAATTATGTCTCTACCATTCGCCTACCAACTTTGTCTGCCTAACATGGCTGACTACCGGGCCATGGTCCTCGATTAAAACCTACTGGAGGGAGTAGGCCCTCATCAGCGGTGACCAACCTGACAACCTCTACTCTGCCAATTTGGTTTATCTTTGGTACAAACCTCCCTCTGCTTAATATGATCACAAGGTTAAGTTGGTACAAACCTATTCTACTGCCACTATCCATGGTTAGTGCTCATCTCGCTGTAATTACTCCATACACAATTTTATGAGCTCAGACGTACCAGAATGGAAATAAATCAAACACAAAAGACTGAACCTTTTCAGGCGTAGTACGTCAACAACAAGAGAGAAAGGTTACTTTTAACAAATGGAATGAAACAGCTCTTGAAATGGCACTCGTTGTAACACAATTTCTCATTGCCGTACGAAAATGAGGACGCAGAAACATATTATAGCTGTAAGTACAAAATGGGGCGGGAACAATTATTCTACGGGCAGCATTTAGCCACAATCGCTTTTCGTTCTTGTTCTGATCAGTGAATTTATGCGATACTGCAAAGGAGAAAAGAACGACTATCAGCTGACAAAGTTTTTGCGATCTGGGACCCTCTCTCTGCATTTTTGAACAACTGCAGGAATACCTACAGTCTAGAGGTGGTCAGAGACGCAGACTAAATGCTTCTTCCATTTTGCAGGCGTTGTAGTTTTGTGCGGCACCTGCCCTTTAAACTTGAGAAGTAAAGTTTGTGGAAGTGGGAATTGTGCGATAGCTAGACATTTTACGCTTCCAATTTTGAAGATTATTGTGGTTGACAGTGTCCTGGCTCATATCATGTACCTAGCCATCCTACGGCATTTGTGAATAGCTTAACAAGTCAAGAACACTCCCCGAAATATTTATACAGACAACTAAAATAACAGGTGTCCTTTAGCACGGCGTCTTTTAGAAAATGGGTTGAGCTTCACAAGGTCAATGAAAATGAACAAGAGGGTAAGTCCTCCGGAATTTCTGCTGAACAAGTCGCGAGAAACCAAACATTCATTTCGAATTTGAAGATGACTTCTGTCTTGTTTCATGCCAAGCGAAAAGAAACAAGACTTTGCATCTGATGTCATCACTGCATGAAACTGATGAGATAGATACCATAACGGGCATGTTTGTTTGGACTAACACACAAGCAAAGGTGGACCAGATACTGTTGATTACACTTGCCCATCGTACTCCAGACAAAAGACATCAGAAAAATGGCCGAGAATCTTCTTTTTCCGTTATCTGCATATTTTATTAATAAATTACCAAGTGTTCTTCTTCACAAACAATACACAAAGAGTTTCTGAAGATGAAAAAACGTTAAAAACCTTGCCTTGGCTTTAGTGGATAGCCATCTGAAAGAGAGAGCTAACCTTTCGACGTTAACCAGGGATATCCAAGGGTTTCAGTAACTTTACTGTTCAGTCCCCGAAAGTAACAAACCAGTTATTAGAATGTCTGGGATGTGCCGTCCTTCTGGTGCTAAAGAAGAAAAATAATAAAACTATTGTGACTTGCATTCGTGGCAAATGATTCATTTGCAAACAACACTACCGTGACACCGGTATATGTAATCACTGCTGAACTTCTCCAGGGGAACTGGGTGTGTGCGTTTCTTGATTTGTGATGATGATACATTTTCATTTTTCAGTTTGCTGTCTTGTGCTTCATTACGACTATACAGTACTTCCATTTCTATGAAGACTAATCTTGTTGTTACATGGTTACAACAACCTGAGCGGATTCACTTGCAGTATGTATATTTTTTCCAAAAACCCTTTCTAGCCAAAATATCAGCTAATGCAAGAAATTTCACATGTTACCAACTTGACTTACCAGACTATCAGTGAAAGCAGTGACATTCCACGACATCAAAAAGGAAAGCCAAACAATGTAGAAGGTTGAGCTTGTTTGACGACATCACAGTAGAAAATCCGCATGATAACCAGAAATATTTCTGCTTTAGTCGATATCGTTTGTTTGAATGAGAAATACTCAATTATCCGAAGGCAGCTGGTCAGGCATAATGCAATTCTTATTGCAATTTTCAAACAGTACAATCGGAATGTACAGCAAAGTTATCAAGTGCATGTAGGAACTGACTCATAAGTAGTAGGGGGACTAGGTTGGCGTCGATCCAGAGTACCATTATCCAAGATGATGGCGATGACGTCATCCAAGATGGCGGCCATGATGTCATCAGATGACGTCATCCAAGATGGCGGCTTTCGGCGGGATGATAGGTAAATTAGGCTACCTCCACTAACCTAACTCCCCAGTCCCACCTCTAGAAAATGGTGGGAAGTTAAAATTTTATCAGGACACTGCAAGACACATCCACTAACCTAAGAAAATGGTGGGAAGATAGGTCACTTTGGCTACCTCCACTATTCTTAGTCATCCGACTGCCACTTCTTTGTGGGGACTGGCGGAAAAAGGCCTTAGATCTTTAATTTGCATGCAGACCTTATTTAAACAATTAGAGACAGTGCTTCCATCCAGTGTGATCAACACAAGGTCAGAGTCCAACTGACCTAGTACATGGTATTGCCACCAGAGGGTGCTGTTTCCCATTCTGTGATGTAATCCAATATGGTGGTCTGCAGTGGGGCTAAAATGGCTGGAATCAGTGTATTTGCCACGAGGTCCAGGTATAATACACAGTACCACCACCAGAGTGTGCTGTCGTCGCTTCCATGACAGAATCCAAGATGACGGTCTGGTGGTGGAGAGAAAGGGTCTCATAAAATGAAATTAAAGGGTATGGAGTATATTTATTAAATAAATCAGTTTGTGAGGGTTGGATTTCTCCTGCTCATCATACTCTGCTGTTTGGAAACATGTAGGTCTTGTAAGAAATAATTACATGGAGCAAACATGTTGCATAACATAATGTTCGTCACTGTACTCTGCGTGTCCTAACCTAAAGTTTGGCCCTTTGTGGGCACATAAGCTATTGTTCTGTTAAGTGGCTATACATTTTGTCTCCACTTCCTTAAACTATTGTACCGCTCCATGTCACTCACTCACGCACACGCTCCCCTTTTGTATTGTACTGCTAACACCATGTTGAAATAAAAAAAATTATGCAAATTGATTAAATAGATATTTTTCACATGTATGGAGTAGTTTGTTTTAGTTCACAGCATCCTATTGGCCACTGAAATCCATGGAATACAGTTTAAAGAAAAGATTGCTAATAAAAAACACATCCCACTCCTCAAAGCCCGACACCGCGGCGGCCACCGCCGCCGCTGCCCCGAGCCCTGACCCAGCCCTATCTGTGGCCACCACAACATCGCTCTGGCATCCATGTGCCGCACTCCCTCATTCTAGCGGATTAGGGCTGCACCTACCAGGCTGCTCGAAGCAGCCCATTCAGCAGTGCCTTTTCCTGTGCCAACACGTCCTCGCCCATCATGTGAGGTACAGCACACACCCCTGTACACCTCAGCATTGATCTCCAAGGCGCGCTCATACCGATACCATACAGGAAACGCCTCTGGGAAGCACGTGTGTTTATTATTGCTGGTGCTATTGCTGTGTATACTGACATCACAGATTGTGCTGTAGAAATCTGTTCCAAACTAGCACAGGCTGCTCTCCCCTAGTGATCCTAATGGGACATACAAAATGAATCCAGCCGTGCTTACCTCCCCCAGCGTGACAGACACATAGCCGCAAAACGTCCACATAGTGACTCTCCATCTAAAACGTTCTCAGTGACATACTGATATGACATGACTATGCAAAATAAGAGCTAAGTCGACCTTTCGGAAATTGTATAGTGTCCCAGAAATACGTAATGGTCGTTTTTGTAGGAGCTTTTACGATGTCTCAACTTGTTCGCATGGAAATTCTGGTCCTAACAGAACCCAATTACGAAAATAGCGCGAATTAATGCCGAATGCATTCCTCCTAATGGTCCTAACGTGGCACCCCATCCATCATGTCTTATCCTTCCTGCTTTTAACATACACAAACGTTCTCACCACTGTGTAAAGACTCATATATCCCAGAACAATGGATGTCTTGTGAATGAATCGAGCATTACGATTGGCTCTTACTGAATTTACCACCAAATTAATGATGCCGCTCGTGTGGAAGCACCTTCCACCTCTTTTTCTTTCTTTTTTTTCTTTCTGTTGATGAAACTTCCAGCCACAAAAAATTATTTTATACAGATACCCATATTGCACCCACAATTAAACCTTGAAATGTGCCCTACATATCGTCAGTTATGGAAAGACTCTTACTCAATTATACTGCTATCCAATTGAGGACAGGAGATTGATGATTAGAGCATGAAACCGATCTCCAATGCAGCAGTATATCACCAAATACCACGTCGATGTAGTAAACATACAATTCGTATCCTGTGCCAAATCGCCCCTTTCATATCATTCGTACAGCTATCGACCACCAGAAAACCATACATATACAGCGGAGACAGATAGCACCATATATACTCCTCACAGCACTAGAAATTTTCCTGCAGCCAACGGTCACTAGTCATCTACTCTCAATGCATGATCAGAGCGCCCTCAGCATACCAAAGTCACTTTCAGAACTGTTCTACAAATTCGGGCTCATTTCCCTTCAGCACAAACGTGTTACTGTTTCTGGTCTGGACCTGCTTGCTTGCTTGTTTCTCTACACCCGTTTCCTGACTCTGGGATTACAAGAACACATTTATTTTCGCATGGTTTGACATAATACCGTTTCCGCTATACTTATCGATATCAAGCACAAAGCAGTATCCTACCGATTGTTAGCACAACATAATTCTGAGGATATAGACCCAAAATCATTTCTCTACAAACCCTAAACTTTAGCAAGGTGGAGCTTGCTGTAAACCACTGAGTAAATAGAAACTTATCCCATCTCACAAGACCTTTACCTTAGAACTAGAAAATATAGAGGAAACTTATATTTTCCCACACGAATACCAATATTGGCAATGTAGCAGATTAAAAACCATCCCTATAATTTATAAAATCAAATAAGGTCTTTCTCATATCTAGAGAACAAGAAAATGTGTCTTTCACCTGTTAGATGCACACACAACCACCCATGTTTCCTCAACTAAATAATGGCGCGAAATGCACAGCAGCAGTCAATCGGACAATTTACGTGGGAGGGAATAACTATCCTGCGCAAACACATGTCCATATTGAATCTTCCCAGTTGTACACACGATCACGAAAGCTATCCAACATATATCATTAGTTCGCTATTCGGGGGTCTAGAGGACAACACAGTCAAGCGAGCTACATCCCTACACTCCAACAGGCCTCTGCATTTGGCCAGATCCTATAGTTAACAGGAAATGTGAATGATTCCCACCACAGGTCACCAGCGCTGCACGCCAAGCATGCATAGACAGAATCATCCTAGCAAAGAAAACCCGCCTCATATGCATTTCATCCCTGTGCTTACAACTAAATCTTATGATTGCGGCCTCAGTTGACCGACATTCGACAATGAGTGAAGTAACAGTAATACACACTGCTGATGGCTGTGTCTCTGGAAATAGATATATTGGTACCATTCTTATGTCTTGACATATTCCTCCCTTTCCTATAACAGTACTCTATGTCAAATACATACCTTCCTTACGACTGGACATAGTCATTTTCTTTATATATGTCGGAACACAAACATATACCTTATCAGCCAGATGCTCAAGGCGAACCTATCATACACCCCTTACTACTAAGTATAATACTTTCATCAGTAACCGATTGCTGCCGATACGAAATAATACTGACCTAAAATCAATGATGGGTGTTCATGGCTCATACGTTTTCTTGCGAGTGCTACCACTGTGTCTTAAAAAGAGAGGTGTAATCATCTTAAAAACCGCTATATGTGAAAATAACACAATCATTTTACCATCACAAGCGGTCTGAGCTCGACAGGTGCACACAAGTCTCCATGTTAAAAGCTGTACCAGCTTTATAAATTCACGTACGGCATTACCTATGAATGACGTGGTTTTTCCAGAGAAATACCATGACACTGAATATAGACGATGATCATTGCAGTGTATATTATCACACCAGCAGTGTGGTTACACGTCGACGATGGTGCACCTTCGTATTAAAACTACTGTATTTTGAAAGTTATTCGGCCATGGCTCGTGGTACGAAACCAGTATTTGCAACTACCTTGCGCCGCCGCCATTAGATATTTCTCCAGTATTTGTAATGCATTCTGTCTAGATGACATGTCAGAGGTTCTGCGATGTATCCACTGAGTTATAGGTGATGATTGATTGAGAAGTATTACAAACAGTAGTAGATGGTGTGATGATTGACGTCGTAAGAAATGTACACTAGCTTTTCAGATCTCTAGGGCTAAGCTTTCGGTAGAAATGATGACTATGATTTGGAATCAGATCTTTCTATTCAATCACATACCTGCACTGGATCCTATGGAGAAGTCATTTAATAATTACAACAACTAGTCAACCATATTTCTGGCACTCTCATACCCCGAAACGAACCATCTTTCTCGAATATATCAGCTTCAATAAAATTCCAACATGGTTTTAGGTAGCGCCTAAGCATCTTGCAACTACCCCTCAGACTCAGCACTACTCTCCCTGCAGTTTTGCGCATGTGATTCTTCCAGTGTAAGTCGGAGCTGAGTAAAAGTCTGAGAAAGCTATGTCTATCACCGTCTGCAATCTGTGTAGAAACAGGCGAAGGTGTGTTTCTACGACAGAACTGTGTTTTGACCATTCGACGGAAACGAAGGCTGCTCCTGTAACACAAGGTAGTATAAAAGACAGTACAGGAACAGGGGGAAGGACATGGGTTTTGCTACCACATTGTGGTGCTTCTCCAGTCTACAGGTGGGTACTACACATCCACATCTCTCAGGGCTCATTCATGTCTATCACCCCAACATTCTGTCATCGTTATTCTGTTCCATCCACCAGAGAAGAATTACGAACTGTAAAAGCTCCACTAACTTCATCCAATAGAGAACTCTGTAAGAATTTTACTGCATCTCACTCATCCCATACATCAAAAACAAATACCGCATGTATGCAGGCATCGAGCACATGTGACGATCCTTCTAACTATACAGGAATTAATCCACAGCACTACCAGTTTGAAGTTTCATCACCTGTACTGTAGGAGGATGACCGTATCCCACAGACTATACTGTAAGTCGTAAGAGATGCTCCCTGAGACCCTGTGTCATTTTTCGAAAGATTGTTTTTTTTTCTGCTGTAACTCCCTTTGTACACTACCAAACATTTAGTTCTTCCGCCATGACTCAGATGTCTATGTCAAGTTCTAAACCGACATTAACACGTTCTGATCCATTACCTCTCATAGAAAACTAGACGTTACACAGTGCAAATCATATTGTTACTGCTGCTATCATAACACACCACATACACTGCATGATTTTAAATAAAACTAAGATACAACTTAAGTACACTGGATGAGTTTGTCGGCGTTGTGGAGAGATTACAAACCACAGTCCCAAGGTGATTTACGAGATCTACATTTAAACTCATCGTAGATGACGGCTCTGCATTCCATTTCGACTGATTCCTCAAATAGCAGTCATGCACTCAATCACTGTTTCGGTGCTAGCCATCAACAGAAGGTTTTGTCCCACCACCAAAACTGTTCCTCCAACTCAAAGAAGTGATGTCAGTCAGTCATTATGTGGTAGGGAACAGTGTACCAGCAGATAGATGGAATGGAAAAGTCACCATCGATGTACTCCAATAATAACCATCACAGTTGATAGCGCGACAAATTTTAGCAATTTTACAGTAATTTCAACACCAAGCAATGCTTGGCAGCATATTTCCCAATTTCAGCATCGTAGCTCAACCGCCCCCTCTCTATTTTGCGAGTGTCATTGCGAATGTAGATAGATGACTGTGCAGTACATCCATTCATTGTTAATTGTCAGACACATACATCATCAAAGTATACCAGACAGCGCTCTTCATATTTCTAACACGTCGAACATAGTGCTTGATTTACGATCTATCTGTATGGTGATGGGTGTCACAGATCATTCTCGCAGTGTTAGGGTAAAATTAGAGATCACACTGTCATTGACCAGTCTTCCCTGTAACACCATCACCGATTTAATCTGAAACCGACCGGAAGCAGACAGCTACATTTCACGTCTCGTGAATGAATGGAGCTAGCCGAGTCCTCACCCATCCAAGTACACAAGATTTCTCCAGATGCACCCATCTCGAGGAGGTTTACACCCTTTATCGGTGTATTGTAACAGATTTGAAAGTGTTGTGATGTAATAGCAGACGGTTAAGAAGAGCAAGAAACGGATGATTTTTATGTATGATGGAGCTCCAGATGGATAGAGTTCAAAGGATTTTACGGAAATCAACTCCGCTATCAACTCTAAAGTATTGTTCTAGAGTCTAGTATCATTACCTGGAATGTATTGGTAAGGGAGAATATCAACACACACACTCCTAAGGCTACAACGTTCCACACTCCTAAGGCTACAACCTTCTGCATTTAAAACAACCTCTAATGTTTGATCACTTGAGTTTCCAACCTGTCCGTCGTGTGGAAAGCAGTGCTGTTAATATTAGAATGGAAGAAATATATTCCCAGCACATGACATACACTCTTCTTGCATGTTTCTCTACGGTAAACTATGGTATCGAATTATAATATGAGAAAACTGCTTCCTTAAAACATTGGCTCTGTGTGATACATGCACAGTATAGTTTTCCAGACATGTATAGCGTCCACTGTCCACATCCGATCACAGTTCAGAAATTATACTATGCCCACATAAAATTATCGTTAGTAATAGAGATCACCTCATACAAGGAAAGAGATAAATGCATAACGGGGGCATTTGGCATGTGAAATTACAAGTCATTCCGCCACTAAACTTGTAAACAACACATATGTTAAGCAGATGTATACACAGTATCTCACAAACACCTATTGCTAACTGAAGTATCCATTTTACACTTAAGATTCGACAGGGTAATTGAGTACATCGCATTAATTTAGAGTTTATTTATTTATTTACTTATTGTTCCGTGTGACCAAATGAAGGAGAAGTCTCCATGGTCAAGGAACGAGTCAATACATGAAATTATAACACGATAGTAGAAACAGATAAAATGAAATATAAGAAACATATTCAGGCGACAAGTCGTAAGTTTAAATAAAGAAAATCAACATTGTAACACTGGAAATTGCTTAATTTTTCAGCTCTTCCAGGAGCTCCTCGACGGAATAGAAGGTGTGAGCCATGAGGAAACTCTTCAGTTTAGACTTAAAAGTGTTTGGGCTACTGCTGAGATTTTTGAGTTCTTGTGGTAGCTTATTGATAATGGATGCAGCAGAATACTGCACTCCTTTCTGCACAAGAGTCAAGGAAGTGCATTCCACTTGCAGATTTGATTTCTGCCTAGTATTAACTGAGTGAAAGCTGCTAACTCTTAGGAATAAGCTAATATTGCTAACAACAAACGACATTAAAGAAAATATATACTGTGAGGGCAATGTCCGAATTCCCAGACTATTGAATAGGGGTCGACAAGAGGTTCTCGAACTTACACCACATATAGCTCGAACAGCCCGTTTTTGAACCAAAAATACCTTTTTTGAATCAGAAGAATTACCCCAAAAAAATACAATATGACATAAACGTATCAAAATATGCGCGATCCTGCGTGCTCTAGCTGCAGCCAGGCGAACTACATAGCCACTGGCGCTGTATGTAGCTGCAGCAGCTAAGTCAACACAGCCATGCATATACACCAACCCACCTCCCCAGGGGTCGGAACCCCTGCAACCCATACATTGATAGTAAATAATTGAAAAATAATAATTAGATTTAAAAGATAAGCTTGTAGGTAAGGTAGAGGTTGACTTTAAAAAAAAATCTCATGAGATAGATAAGGATGCTTCGCAACCTTATACTAAACAATAAAATAAAAACAAATAGATAAGATCAAAAACTAAACCATTTCAAATAAGTCAGACAACTAAGAGAATCAAAAAGAGGCCTAGAGAAAATCCCAGAGTGACCCAGAGACCATCCCAGAGTGCCCCTGAGAGCTAAAAGACTAAGAAGAATTGCTTCTCGGCTTTTGGCAAGATCAATGTGTAGTATTGGCAGGTGACCTTCAACGAGTTTCACTCGGCCGCCGCTAGAGCTCGGAGAATCGCGCTTTAGTTTTAACTAAGCGCGATCCGCTGCAAAAGGGTCTGCTTCCGGCCGCCATGTTGGATTTCGAGCGCGGTACTTCCTGCCATGCCCAGTGTAGCGGCGCTTGTCAGTGGGAACTTCCGCAGTATAGTCAGCTGCATGCTCATTGGACTCGAGGCAGCCGCACTGAGCACACAGCCATGTCGTACAGGAGGAGAAGATATACAAGAAGATCAAGAATGCCTTTGTACAAGACAGTTGATACATTTAGTCTTACTCCTAATAATGTAGGCCAAGAAGAACTTCTAAATGGACCTATAACTTTTGTAGGAGCTAAGATTAATTTTTCTTTTACTACTGTAACTGGTAATAGTTGGTTAACTATTGCTATTGTAAGGGGCAGTGATCAGCCTCTATTAGGTTTGGAGTCGTATTCATGTTGAACTGTCACTTATTTCAATTATTGTTCTACTGGTAAACAACGCAGCATTTAGTTTCTGAACAAGATCCGGAACATGGGCTTTCCACAACAGCTTTCTATCTATCCGAATGCCTAGGAATTTGAACTGTTCCATCTCGCTTATAATATGCCCATTCTGTCTGAAAAAAATATCTGTTCTTGTTGAATTGTTAAACTGTAAAAACTGAGTCTTACTGTGATTTTGCATCAAATTATTTTCCACAAACAATGAACTTATTTCATGAACTACATTATTTGAACTGTTTCAATATTACACACAAGATCCTTCACTACCAAGCTGCTGTCATCAGCAAACAGAAATATTTTTGAATCACCTGTAATACTAGAAGGCATATCATTTACATAAATAAGAAACAGCAGTGGCGCCAGCACCGACCCTTGGGGAACGCCCCACTTAACTGTGCCCCATTGTGACTGAACATCACTACCACTCCCAGTATTGCGGAGAATTACTTTCTGCTTTCTGCTCTTAAAGTAAGAGGCGAACCAATTGTAAGCTACTCCCCTTACTCCATAATGGTCCAACTTCTGCAGTAATTTATTGTGGTCAACACAGTCAAAAGTCTACATTAAATCAAAGAAAACACCCACATTTCGTTCCCTGTTATTTAATCCGTCCAAAAGCTCACAGAGAAAAGAGAATGTAGCATTTTCAGTTGTTAAACCATTTCTAAAACCAAACTGTACATTTGACAGCAAATTATGTCAATTTTAATGCTCCAGTAACCATGTATATACAACCTTCTCGATAACTTCAGCAAACACCGATGGCATAGAAATAGGTCTAAAATTGTCAACATTATCCCTGTCTCCCTTTTTATAAAGTGGCTTCACTACTGAGTACTTTAATCGGTCAGGAAACCGACCACTCCAAAAGGAAAACTTACAGATATGGCTAAATACAGGGCTAACATATATAGAACAATACTTCAGTATTCTACTAGATACCCCATCATATCCATGAGAGTTCTTGGTCTTTAGTGCTTTAATGATTAACTCAATCTCCCTCTTGTCAGTATCATGGAGGAGCATTTCAGGTAACAGTCTCAGAACACTTTTTTCTAAGAGTTGTATATGATTCCCTGTTGGGACTAGGTTTCTATTTAGTTCACCTGGTATATTCAGAAAGTAATTATTAAACACTGTACATATATGCAACTTATCAGTAACACGGACATTCCCACTACGCACTGATTCTATATCCTCGACCTGTCTCTGCAGACCAGCCACTTCCATTATGACTGACTGTATTGTTTTAATTTTATCTTGAGACTTAGCTATTCTATCTGCATACCACAAACATAGTTTGAGTCGGGATTTGCCTTGCAATATATCTGGAGCGATTTTGGGATGCAGATCCATAATGTGTCACATCTGGGAAAGGTTTTGTAGGTGGATCCACCACTCACAATGCACGTAGTAATGTTGGGATGCAGATCCGCAATATACCACGTCTGAGCTAGCATTCAAGTGTGGATCTGTTTTGCACTATACATCCAGACCAATGTTCAGAGGTGGATCCACCACATATCACATCTGAGATAGTGCTCGCAGGTGGACCAACCACGTGTTACAGTCGAAGATGTGCTCTTTGTTTGAATCTGGGTCCACCAGTGGGAGGACCTGGTCCTGGGAGCTGTCCGTGACACATGCACATCACATACATACAGAAAACAGAGTAGATGCTCTACAAATGTGGAATATTCGGGGTGAGGGCGACTGGATACAATCGAGTGCAGTGCTATATTATACCTCCCGATCAGTGCAATTGCGCTAGGTGTTTGCAGCTGTACTACATTTACAAGCTATTTTAGAACACGGAACGAGAGGTTAGTCGTGATCACATGGGTAGAACTGACATAAAGTTAGTTTTGTGCGATATTCTGAGCACAAGTTACAGCCCAGTGTGCGCCGGATTGCAGTAAGTTACACTGAACAGCGGCTGCGAAGTGGAATGGAGGCAACAGGGCCATCAACCCGTTGAAAAGAGTAAATGCAGCGGCTTGCATGGCGCAAGGTATAAGCAGAAGGGGCCCACTATCACAACCGGGATGTGGGGTGTAGGTGACTCAGAGTGGTGTGTTAGTGAAACAGAAGCACACAGTCGAGTATAAATAGGTGTTACTTTCTAACGAGGTTCATTCAAGTGTGACAGCTCTCCTGGACGGTGGGGCATGTCATTCTGATGGCTACAGACAGTAACAAATGGGGCGACAGCATCCCAGTCCAACGCAGGTCGTAGGTTGTCCCCCCTGAGGCTTATGCATGGTCTGCAGCCAGCCAGGGCAGGCCACTCTTTGGCTCGCTACTGCAGACAGTCGTCTTGGCTCCCCACACACGCCGGAGACTTTCATGGCGAGGTGCCGCAGATTCTGACTCAGGATTGAGGGCAGTCGTTGCCGCCACGTTCCCAGCTACGCCAGCTGACGGAGAAGCAGCACTGGGGCCAGCCTATGGCTCCCAGCGGAGCAGCGCGGTGTCAATGGGGATGGTGGCCGCTGAGTCTGTGGTTGGAACAGCCATCCTGACGTAATCTGAACTCTACAGCTGGTGAACAAGGCCAGCATGACACGGCGTTGCATTGCACAGGTCACTGGAGCAGTGGCCTCAGCATTGCGGGGCCTGTGACATGGACCGAGGTCAACGAAGCACAGTAGTGGAATCGAATAACTCATATGAAAAGCTCGGCCAAGTTTTAATACGGCACCTCCTGGCACACATCCACTACATTGGGTGTCAATACGCCGCATTTGGCGTCTGGTACCACAGCATTTGATGTCAGAATAGCGGACGTCGTCTGTCCAATACGACGTTCGAGCCCACCACCTACAGTACAGTCACAAGATGTGGTGAGTGCTGTCAAAATTGTTCTTTTGAGTGTTGAACGTTTTCTTTCTTGTTGGTGTTTTGAGTATGGCTTGCTGGAAGCCACGTTTTAGATGTTTGCGTGGGCATAGTATTTTTTGTTATCAGAATAAGTGTTAGTATGTTCAGGGAGTAGCATTGTTTTGTGGCGTGTTTTGTTAATTAATTTGAGTATGATGTTACTTAATATGACGATACAGAGTTGTAGGAAGTCAGATTATTCTTGTACTTAATCCCAAAACAAGAAATGACTAACTGGGAATGAAAGCAACACAAACAGCAGAGTCAAGGACGCAAGTTGTGTAAGAACCAGAAACGGTGCGGATTTTGAAGGAAAAGATAGTACAATTTACAGCAGACAATACTAAGTTCAGAAATGAATTAACATCTAGAAGTGAGTGGGAAACCGCATCTGATCAGTTGTTGTTGCCAAGGGTGCAGGAGATTGATCCAGCCGCCGTGAGTTTGATTATTCCGTTTTCTGGCAAGGTATCTGAGGATGTGCGTTCGTTTGTGGAGGACTAGGAAATTTCAGCTGCTATGAATGGATGGTCTGATGAGCAGTTGTTACATGTAGAGAAGATTAAACTAACGTGTGAAGCGAAGACATATGTAAGGTGTTCTGAGGCCTTAAGGAAGGCAGGACAGTTTAAGCATCTATAGGAAGGGCTTTTACAAAGGTACAAGAAACAGAACAGCGTTTGGTACTTTATTGAGAGGTTAAGTACAATGACAAAGAGACAGGGGTAGACGGTGGAGAAATTTGCGGACAGGATAAGGGAAATTAATGAGTATACTTACGAGTTGGGTCAGAGCGATGAAGGGAGTAGTGTTCAGTTGCAGGAGGCCAAGCAAAGGGCACTTGATGTATTTTTGAGAGGGTTACCAGCGCATATGTCACGGAAAGTGCGTGAAGGGTCTCCAAAACATTTGTATTTGGCCATTCAGCTGGCAGTTCAGTTTGGGGTCATTAAGAGGAATATTCTGTATACACTTTCCCAGGGGTTCATAATTATATGAGCTTGTTTCCTGTCGTTATTGTTGCCGCTAATGAGGTTCGCTTGCCTTCATCACAGGTGGTCCAACTGTCTTAATGGTTACATTTCCCCAGTCCTTACGGCGAACGGGTGGTGAAGCGTGAAACACATTCCTTAACATCTGGCTCGTTGTCCACCTGGCACATTATCCGCCCTAATGTTAGGCGTGAGTCAGCAAAGTCTTTCTCTTGGTTTATTGCTACACCATGTTGCACACTCGTTGTCACTCAGACCCGTAGCTTCCGGTTGACTTTGGTTTTTTTTTTTTTTAACATCAGCTTGGCGGCGCTTTGCTTCCCCCACACATTGGCGATGACACGGCGTGCGTCTTCTTGACCTCTTGACCGTTTACAATTCTTTTACACAAATTTACAACAATTTTGGAAACAAATAATTACATAGATAATACAATAAATATGAACTTTACATTAAATAGTTATGCACACTGGCTGTGAGCACTATGGGACTTAACATCTATGGTCATCAGTCCCCTAGAACTTAGAACTACTTAAACCTAACTAACCTAAGGACATCACACAACACCCAGCCATCACGAGGCAGAGAAAATCCCTGACCCCGCCGGGAATCGAACCCGGGAACCCGGGCGTGGGAAGCGAGAACGCTACCGCACGACCACGAGATGCGGGCAGTTATGCACACTTTGATATTGAACTTTTGCATGAATGAACATGTACATGAATAACATAGTGAATATATATCTAATATTTAAATACTTTTTTTAGTAATATACGTTTATCATTTACATGTCTGTATTATGTGTTGTACGTTTCCTTGGCTTCATATATGAATATGATGGGTGATATATGGATTAATGCATTAGTTGGTCACGCTATTAGTTTCATGTTTATGATTCTTTTTTGCCCCCTCCCCTCCCCTCCCCCACACCCCATGAACCATAGACCTTGCCGTTGGTGGGGAGGCTTGCGTGCCTCAGCGATACAGATAGCCGTACCGTAGGTGCAACCACAACGTAGGGGTATCTGTTGACAGGCCAGACAAACGTATGGCTCCAGAAGAAGGGCAGCAGCCTTTTCAGTAGTTGCAGGGCCAACAGTCTGGATGATTGACTGATCTGGCCTTGTAACATTAACCAAAACGGCCTTGCTGTGCTGGTACTGCGAACGGCTGAAAGCAAGGGGAAACAACAGCCATAATTTTTCTCGAGGGCATGCAGCTTTACTGTATGGATAAATGATGATGGCGTCCTCTTGGGTAAAATATTCTGGAGGTAAAATAGTCCCCCATTCGGATCTCCGGGCGGGGACTACTCAGGAGGAAGTTGTTATCAGGAGAAAGAAAACTGGCGTTCTACGGATCGGAGCGTGGAATGTCAGATCCCTTAATTGGGCAGGTAGATTACAAAATTTAAAAAGGGAAATGGATAGGTTAAAGTTAGATATAGTGGGAATTAGCGAAGTTCGGTGGCAGGAGGAACATGACTTTTGGTCAGGTGAATACAGGGTTATAAATACAAAATCAAATAGGGGTAATGCAGGAGTAGGTTTAATAATGAATAAAAAATAGGAATGCGGGTAAGCTACTACAATCAACATAGTGAATGCATTATTGTGGCCAAGAGAGACACGAAGCCCACGCCTACGACATTAGTACAAGTCTATATGCCAACTAGCTCTTCAGATGACGAAGAAATTGAAGAAATGTGTGATGAGATAAAAGATATTATTCAGATAGTGAAACGAGACGAAAATGTCATGGGTGACTGGAATACGATAGTAGGAAAAGGAAGAGAAGTAAACGTAGTAGGTGAATATGGATTGGGTGGAAGAAATGAAAGAGGAAGCCACCTGGTAGAATTTTGCACAGAGCACAACTTAATCATAGCTAACACTAGGTTCAAAAATAATAAAAGGAGGTTGTATACATGGAAGAAGCCTGGAGATACTGACAGGCTTCAGATAGATTATATAATGGTAAGACAGAGGTTTAGGAACCTGGTTTTAAATTGTAAGACATTTCCAGGGGCAGACGTGGACTCTGACCACAATTTATTGGTTATGAACTGTACATTAAAACTGAAGAAACTGCAAAAAGGTGGGAATTTAAGGAGATGGGACCTGGATAAACTGACTAAACCAGAGGTTGTACAGAGTTTCAGGAAGAGCATAAGGGGACAATTGACAAGACTGGGGGAAAGAAATACAGTAGAAGAAGAATGGGTAGCTTTGAGGGATGAAGTAGTGAAGGCAGCAGAGGATCAAGTAGGTAAAAAGTCGACGGCTAGTAGAGATCCTTGGGTGACAGATGAAATACTGAATTTAATTGATGGAAGGAGAAAATAAAAAAATGCAGTAAATGAAGCAGGCAAAAAGGAATACAAGCGTCTCAAAAATGAGATCGACAGGAAGTGCAAAATGGCTAAGCAGGGATGGCTAGAGGACAAATGTAAGGATGTAGAGGCTTATCTCACTAGGGGTAAGTTAGATACTGCCTAAAGGAAAATTAAAGAGACCTGTGGAGGAAAGAGAACCACTTGTACTAATATATAGAGCTCAGATGGAAACCCAGTTCTAAGCAAAGAAGGGAAACAGAAAGGTGGAAGGAGTATATAGAGGACTATACAAGGGCGATGTACTTGAGGGCAATGTAATAGAAAGGCAAGAGGATGTAGATGAAGATAAAATGGGAGATATGATACTGCGTGAAGAATTTGATAGAGCACTGAAAGACCTAAGTCGAAACAAGGCCCCAGGAGTAGACAACATTCCATTTGAACTACTGACAATCTTGGGAGAGCCAGTCCTGACGAAACTCTACCATCTGGCGAGCAAAATGTATGAGACAGGTGATATAGCCTCAGATTTCAAGAAGAATATAATAATTCCAATCCCAAAGAAAGCAGGCGTTGACAGATGTGAAAATTACCGAACTATCAGTTTAATAAGTCACGGCTGCAAAATACTAACGCGAATTCTTTACAGACGAATGGAGAAACTGGTAGAAGCCGACCTCGGGGAAGACCTGTTTGGATTCCGTAGAAATATGGGAACACGGGAGGCAATACTGACCCTACGACTTATCTTACAAGCTAGATTAAGAAAAGGCAAACCTACGTTTCTAGCATTTGTAGACTTGGAGCAAGCTTTTTACGATGTTGACTGGAATATTCTCTTTCAAATTCTGAACGTGTCAGGGTAAACTACAGGGAGCGAAAGGCTATTTACAATTTGTACAGAAACCAGATGGCAGTTGTAAGAGTCGAGGGGCATGAAAGGGAAGCAGTGGTTGGGAAGGGAGTGAGACAGGGTTGTAGCCTATCCCCGATGTTATTCAGTCTGTACATTGATCAATCAGTAAAGGAAACAGAAGAAAAGTTCGGAGTAGGTATTAAAATACATGGAGAATAAATAAAAACTTTAAGGTTCGCCGATGACATCGGAATTCTGTCAGAGACAGCAAAGGACTTGGAAGAGCAGTTGAACGGAATGGATAGTGTCTTGAAGGGAGGATATAAGATGAACATTAACAAAAGCAAAACGAGGATAATGGAATGTAGTCGAATTAAGTCAGGTGATGCTGAGGGAATTAGATTAGAAAATGAGACACTTAAAGTAGTAAAGGAGTTTTGCTACTTCGGGAGCAAAATAACTGATGATGGTCGAAGTAGAGAGGATATAAAATGTAGACCGGCAATGGCAAGGAAAGCGTTTCTGAAGAAGAAAAAGATTTAAGTGTCAGGAAATAGTTTCTGAAAGTATTTGTATGGAGAGTAGCCATGTATGGAAGTGAAACATGGACGATAAATAGTTTAGACAAGAAGAGAATAGAAGCTTTCGAAATGTGGTGATACAGAATTACGCTGAAGATTGGATAGGTAGATCACATAACTAATGAGGAGGTATTGAACAGAATAGAAGAGAAGGGAAATTTGTGGCACAACTTGACATGAAGAAGGAATCGGTTGGTAGGAAATGCTCTGAGGCATCAAGGGATCACCAATTTGGTATTGGAGGGCAGCGTGGAGGGTAAAAATCGTAGAGGGAGACCAAGAGATGAATACACTAAACAGATTCAGAAAGATGTAGGCTGCAGTACGTATTGGGAGATGAAGAAGCTTGTACAGGATAGAGTAGCATGGAGAGCTGCATAAAACCAGTCTCAGGGCTGAAGACCACAACAACAACATTCTTTTTTGCTCTACTCTACTATTTTAATTGATTAGTGTGATGAGATTTAAAGATGAAAAGTTACTTCTTTATAGTTTCTCTGTCTGCTTCAAGACGTCTGCTGCAACATGTAAGATAATTGTCATTCTCCTATATTATGTGTGGGCTATTGTTTATTCTTTTGGCTATTTGTTGTGTCATTACTGTAAGTCATTCATTATAAATTTTAAGTTGGCTGACATGATGTAAACCTATATTCTTTCCAGTTCGTGGGTTTACCAATTCCACGGGGTTTTCATGAACTATTGTATTAATTACCATAGGTCCTTTATATACGGGATAAAATTTGTGACAGGCCTGCTCCCTTTATTTGATAACAGATGTGATCTAACAAGAACCAATTGTCCCACCGAGAATTTTAGTGTGGATGCACCTCTGTCAGCTCTAACCTTCCGTTTTTCAGCTGTTCGCGTAATGTTTTCCAATGCTATTTTTATGATCTGTTGGTGTGATGGTTTTCTGGATGGGGGAAACAGTACCACTTCTCTTACCCTATCCACAGGTCTTTTGTTCTTGAGTACTATGATTGGCGATAAATGCATAGTACTATGTGGCATTTCATTAATGATATTTTGCAACTGATGTAAATTTGCATCTCATGTCATGTGTCGTGAGCTACAGTACAACGAACATCATGTTCCATTATCTTTCATTGTCCGTTCGGCGCATGGTTTCTAGCGGGATATGAATATGGGTTTAATTTTGTGTATTTCCAAATTTTCTAACCATGGTTTTGACCTATATTGTGGCCCATTGTCTGAAATTAATCTTAGCACATGTCCCACTTGTTTAAGGAAATCACGGTGTAGTGCTTTACTAATTGTAATAATTGTAGCACTTTTCAAAGGCGTCGATGTGTCATTTTTTGATATTAATTCTATAACCACGAAAACAAATGTGTTCTTATTCCTTGTTCTTGGTAGCGGTCCCATTAAATCTCTTGCTGCCATATGTTTTAATTTTTTCGGTGTTATAGATGATAATGGTAGTGTGGTCTGAAATGTCATGCGTCTGGCTTGTTGGCAGTCTTTACATCTTTTAAGTACTTGACGAATTCGTCTTCCCATATTGGGGAAATGTGCCATCTCTTTGAGTTTCATGAAACATTTCTTTGCCCTAGAGTTTCCGTTACTTATATGAGTGTACCATATACACTTATTTATTAATTCATCAGGAACGCATACCTTCCACAAACTAGTGCCTGAGTCTCATCTGTGGAACAACACATCACTCTTCAGCAGATAATGCTGACGAATGTCGACCGAGTTCTTGTCCCTTCATTTATGCTTGACCCTCAATACTTCTGGATCTTTTTTTGTTCGTGTGCAACATATAAAAACGCTGTTGTAATGTAATTCTCAAAAGATACTACTCTTATATCGTATATTCCAACTTGGTCTTGATCTGTACCGATCTTACTTGGTGTTGCGCCATTTGGACATCGTGAATGAAAATCTGCTGAGCTGTTTGTAGGTCCTGGTATGTGTTTTACACAGAAATTGTATTCTTGCAAGATTAAAATCCTCCTTGTTAGCCCACCATGTGTCAACTTTGCTGTTAGTAAAAACTCGAGAGTTTTATGATACGTGTATACAACAGTTTTCCTTCCAAACAGGAAATATCGAAACTTTCGGAAACCACAGATAACCGCTAAAGCTTCCAACTCTGTAATGGAACAGTTCCTCTCGCTTTTTGATAAGACACGACTAGCAAATGCTATGGTTTTATGTACAGTATGTCCATCTTACTCGTAATGTTGAAATAATACTACTCTTAAACCAGTCTTGGTGGTGTCTGTTGCCATACAGAAATCTTGTGTAAGATGTGGGTATGAGAGAATAGGTGCTTCCGCTAGAGCCTTTTTTAATTTCTGAAACTCTTGTTCTGCAACTCCACCCCATATCCATGGAGTTGTTACGACTTATGCACCACTTGATAGCAGGGGACACAGTGGCTGCGCCATAGACTGAGATGGCGTGGAGTTTTACAGTTATTTGTTGAACTTCCTTTACAATATCTCCCTCGTCGTCGCTGCCCAGCTCTATGGATCCCTCTGCCTGGCTGCTGCTGTGTAGATTCTCCGAAAATGCGCGCAACGCGCGCCACTGATCGCACTCGGGAGCCTCAGGCCACCAGCGCTCCGCAGAAGCCAGGATGCCCTGTGGTTGAGATGAACTCGTCGCTGCTCGAGCCGCGTCGCCGTGAGGTCAGCTGCCAATGCCTGCTGAACCGGCGGCTGGGAAGCTGTTTGTCGCGATGTTCGTGAGGTCCCGTCATGGACGGACCATGCGCCGTGGAGCCGGGTTGCCATGAAGTCCGGGCGTCATGCCCTGGCGGCGCCTGTCACCAAGACCGCGCTGCGGCCGGTCCTGCTGGAAGTTCTCGCTGTAGTTAGTCAGCCATGGTGCCGACCGAACTCGGGCCGACCTCCAGAGCTGAAGTTGACATCTGGTGGCGAACGGATGACTCCTGCGAGCTGGAACAGACTTCCGCAATCGTCACCTATGAAAATTGAACATTCGGACATGGACTACGTCCATCCTCAGATCCGAGCTTCTAATGGCTTCCACTGTTGCTGCCTTCGCTTCCACTATTTATATCCAGCAGGAGGACGTTTTTTTACCCTCGGTGGTAGCTTTTTGTTATTACTCCCACAGTATATTGCAGCATAACTTAGCGTGCTGGGCTCACTTACCCTTACTCAGCACTCTCCAGGCTTCACTTGGCTCTTGGTCTGTGTGCATCCTTGCGTCAGTCTGTTGGTAGGCTGCTGCTGTCAGCAAGGCTATCTGTGCCTGCCTACTTCGCAATGCCTCAGTCTCCAGCATTCTCAGTTTTGCCATTCTCCACTGCGTGAAGCAACGCTTACTACATGTGGCCACAACAGAGTGACTTTACTAGTTAAACTGCATAACCGTGGTATATCTGGATTATCTATGCAAATAAACCTTTTAAAATATGTTATGAGTCCCAAAAAGCCTCTGAATGTCTTCCTATTATATGACGTTACAAAATTTCTTATTGCTTCTTATCTATCTGGACTCAGTATTATTCCCTGTGCAAATATGACATGTCCCAAAAAGTTTATCTATTGCGCTCCAAATGTGGATTTTTCAAATTTACTGTTACCCCATGTTCTTTAAGTGTTTGCAGTAATGTATCCAGAACTTCACTGTTTCTCCCATGATGACTCAGCTATGAGAATGTCATCTACATAACATGCCAATCGTTCCTGTAGCTCCTTAGGTAAAATACTTCCTAAACCTCGAATAAAAGCTGTGGATGAGATGTTCAAACCGAAAGGGAGTCTTTTATATCTAGAACACCTACCAATCAGTATACTTCCTAGATTCTGGCTCTATTTCAATTTGCCAAAAACTAGTTTCTAAATCGAATGATGAGAATACATTTACATTATGAAATTTTTGTAGTAAATCTCCTAGTCTCTCGGGATGATCTGTTTCTGGGATTGTGATTGTGTTATCTTGTCTGGAATCTACCACTAAACGTATCGTTCCATCCTTCTTTTCTACAACACGTAATGGGCTTTATAAATTGATGATACCTCTTCAATAACACCCTCCTGTTCCATCTTGTTTAGTTCTAAGAATACAGCTGGTCGGTCACTCAATGGAAGTTTGTATGGAGATACTCTAAAAGGCTTGTGGTCTTTAACCTCGACTCTGTATTGGAAATTCTTGATTGCTCCCAGTTTTGGTTCAAATAGAATAGCATTCTTGCGTAATAGTGCATCTAAATCCCGCCTTTGTTGATCTGCTAACCCCTCTGGACTTCGTATTCTTTTCGATCTCTGTGTGAATTTCTTCAAGTATTTCTATATCCATAGGCTCTGATTCACTTATCCTTAGATATCGCGGATTATCCTGACACGCCATATAAGCATCAACTTGCATCTGTAGCTGTGTGTGCCGGCCGGTGTGGCCGTGCGGTTCTAGGCGCTTCAGTCTGGAACCGCGTGGCCGCTACGGTCGCAGGTTCGAATTCTGCCTCGGGCATGGATGTGTGTGATGTCCTTAGGTTAGTTAGGTTTAAATAGTTCTAAGTTCTAGGGGACTGATGACCATAGATGCTAAGTCCCATAGTGCTCAGAGCCATTTGAACCAACCATTTTTGTAACTGTGTGTAGTTTCCACAAATTTCTTCGTGTCTCAGGTTGTCTTCAAATTTTGAAGTAATTTCTCATAAAGTGAGAGTTCCTCTGCCCATATCTGATACCGCTTTCTGTTGACTAAGAAAATCAGCTCCGATAATCTTATCGACTGAGGTTTTCGGTACTATGACGAAATTGATTTCTATTATATGACCCTTCGTTTCGTCACCGGGTTATTTGGTAACCGTGATAGCGTTACGGAGATGTTTAATAAACTCAAGTGGCAGACTCTGCAAGAGAGGCGCTCTGCATCGCGGTGTAGCTTGCCCGCCAGGTTTCGAGAGGGTGCGTTTCTGGATGAGGTATCGAATATATTGCTTCCCCCAACTTATACCTCCCGAGGAGATCACGAATGTAAAATTAGAGAGATTAGAGCGCGCACGGAGGCTTTCAGACAGTCGTTCTTCCCGCGAACCATACGCGACTGGAACAGGAAAGGGAGGTAATGACAGTGGCACGTAAAGTGCCCTCCGCCACACACCGTTGGGTGGCTTGCGGAGTATCAATGTAGATGTAGATGTAGATGTAGATGCAGTCAAATGTAAGTCTTGTCTTCCTTGTGACGTTCGACGAACGTCCTATAATTTGACCATGTACTTCAACCTTGCGTGTTTTGAACTCTAACAACTCATTGTCACTATTACATCGATTAAATAACGTTTCCGATATTGCCGTCAACTCACTTCACTTCCGATGCCTGTAATCGCGTTAACGCCAATACCTTTTACTGTTACACGTAGTATCGGACTTATTTCCAAATTGCTATCATCTTTAACTTCCTCCATTAATGTCTCCTCAATTTCATCGTAATTTAGTCGATTTATTTGTGTCTGTTCAACTATCTGGGGAGAAGTATTTCCCGTTTGTAATTCGTGTAACTTTATATTTGCTGCTTTCAGATCAGCTGCTACCTTAGCCAATCTCGATTTTAAAATCTCATTCTGGCACCTGCTCTCTCTTTTAAATGTGTTTGTTCGTCACACATTCACTTGATCGTGTTTTATTTGGATTTTAAAACATGACAATTGTTCTTTAACTGTGATAGTACCTCTCGCTTAGATTCTATGGTTTCATTAAATTGCATATTAGGTGTGTCTGTACTCGCACCCTCAGTCAATAATTCGTTCTCATGTTTGTTGTCTGCCACTGAAGGTTGCAGATTCATCTTTGTAGCTAAATCGTCTTTTATGGCGACGCTGTTTTCTGTATTTGGCTTGATGATGACATATTCTTGGTGATATAACCGTACTATGCCACCATATGTACCACAATTATATTCGTTAGACTCTGATTTGTCGGTCTGTTCAGATACTTCCCAGTCTGATTAATTTTCCGCCCTAGCCGAAATATGTGCCCTAGTATTTGCCTCTCTATGATCTACTTGTTCGTCTCTATTCTGTTCGATTCGCTGTATCCATAACGCTTCCGATTCTTTGTGTTTGTCTTCTACAAGTGCGATGGAAGGATCTTAACAAATCTTGCAATGTGTGAAACTTTTGGTTAGGTGTACGTGTTTGTACTTTCCTTTTTCCTCTCGGACCTATGCTATCCTTATTTGGTGGGTTACTCTTGTCGTCCTGATCAAGTGTATTCTGACTTACACTAGAATGTATATTATCCTGCTCAGAATCGTCTTTTGCCTGTTCAGAATCAAAAATATTTGCGCCGTATACCTCAACGCTTCCGCATTGTAATTTGTTTATTGAACAGGTAAAGCTAGGACCACGTTCTCGTCGTCCATAACTGTCAATTCTGTCTCGTCCCAACACTTCAATTGTGACTTCCTTCCCATGTGATATATCGGTCCTGATACTTCTGACGAACCTTCTCTCGTCCCTGTTTCCAGTTTCGATCACTGACCATCATATCTTAACCCATTTATCGCTACGTTTACTGTGTTGTCCGTCTCTGCAAAAGGTATATCATCTGCTCGAACCCCTGCAATACCGGATGTTAGTCATTATGTACGCTTCCCTGGATTTGGTGGTCGTAATTCCACCTCCATCTGCCGTTCATTTCTCCTGTAATTCCCTGACGTGTTTGGTTGTGACTGCGTTCCAGCACCACCTCCCCCCCCCCCCCCCCCCCCCCAGCTGTTTTCTCTCCAGGGACCTGACGATCGCTGATTGAAATCAGGCTGTCGGTTTTCCCGAGTTCTCCAGTTGCCATTGCGTCTATCGTCCCTGTTTGTCTTGTTCCAACTATTATTATTATTATTAAAGCCGTATCAGTTACGTTGTGGGCTCGTGCTTACACTGTTCCCACCTTCGTAATTATTGCAATTTCTCTCAGAGCTCAAGCCCATTACCTGTCTACCATTACTGCCAGTACTGTCATTCTTATTACTTGTCCTTTCTAAGTTTATCTCTCCTGATGGTTCAAATGGCTCTGAGCACTATGGGACTTAACTTCTGTGGTCATCAGTTCCCAAGAAATTAGAACTACTTAAACCTAACTAACCTAAGAATATCACACACATCCATGCCCGAGGCAGGATTCGAACCTGCGACCGTAGCGGTCACGCGGTTCCAAACTGAAGCGCTTAGAACCGCACGGCCACACCGGCTGGCTTCTCTCCTGACTCCCAACGTCTTTGAGCGTCGTTTTCATACATGAATTCGACCTCTCGCAAAATACCTTTGAATATTTCAACATTGTCACGCCCTCGTCTTATGAATGCCTGCTGATATCTCATCGGTAATTTCGTCTAGCATATTTGGATTAATTCACCGCCACTATATGGACTGTCTAAATATTGATTTCGTTTAGCTATATTCTCGAAGAATTTGACTGTGGTTTTCTCTCGCGAGTTTTCAAATGAGAAATTTTGCAATAGACCATACTTTATTCTCATTTGTGCCTCCGGTGACCAATATCTGGCAATAAAGGCTGCTTGAAACGATTCATACGAATCCAAGTCTCCACTATCTTTCGCATAGTTTCCGCTATACTTCACTCCATGTGTACACAAATAAAATCTAATTTATGCTCCACAGGCCAGCGTGTTGGTATCCCTGCTTCGAATTGATCTATGAACGTGCGACGGCGCAGACTATTTGTGTCTTCCTTGTAGCGGTGATATTTGCTCACTGTAAGAAAGTGATAACCATCAAAGTTTCGTACTTCGTTCTGCGATGTACCTTCTGTGTTTTGGAAACTCAAATTCTGCACTAGGTTTGCATCAAATCCTGAGTAAAACGTGTGTAATTTGGCTGCTCATTGTGTGACATTTGTGCTGCAGAATCAGTTGCAGGTTTCATTGCGCAATATGGGTGAATAACACCCGCTGCTGCCGGTTCTGCATCTTGTCTAGAAAGCAATTCTGGCTCGTGAGGTACCGTACTGTAACCTGTCGGTACTCGTGCTACTGGTTGTGGTATTGCGTAATGTGACGCTATCGCTTGGCCTGCTTTTGTGTTTGACGTACGTAACCTTGCTGTAAGCCACATTGTTCCCTACTGTTACTGTACTGTTCAGGAAAATGCTGTTTTGAATTAATTTCGCGATTTCTTTTGGAAGAAACGACATTTGCCAATGGAGTGCGTGATTCGATATTTTCAAATTTTTTTTTGTTTATTTACAGACGCAGTCCTATTCTTACGACACAGTCATAACCGGTTTCGGCCATACAGTGACCATCTTCAGATTCTGAAGGCGGCATACACTGAACACCGGTTCATTCGTTGTCAACGCAGATCAACGTTATTGTGACTCTGTACACTTTCCGCATGTGGTCTTTTCCAGAGTGTTTTCAGCCCTCACTTCACACTTACGCACGGCAACGCATGACTGCATCGACCTGTAAGTGGGGGAATTTTTGAAACGAAAGGATGTTCCATAAATGTGCGGGTCTGACCATTTGCCGATTTAAATCACACAGAGCACGTCGGGGATGTGGGTGGAGACGTACCGCACCAGTGACCACGTAACTGTTGCCAGCAGCGCTGTTGGAGGGATGGAAAGCCTTAGAAGGAAGAAGCTCACCTACTGCAGAGTGAAAATTTCATCCTCGAAACATTTGCCAGCCTGTTGCTAAACCGCGTCTCCGTAATATCCTTTGTTCAAAAATGGTTCAAATGGCTCTGAGCACTATGGGACTCAACTGCTGAGGTCGTAAGTCCCCTAGAACTTAGAACTACTTAAACCTAACTAACCTAAGGACAACACACACATCCATGCCCGAGGCAGGATTCGAACCTGCGACCGTAGCGGTCGCGCGTTTCCAGACTGTAGCGCCTAGAACCGCTCGGCCACTCTAGCCGGCCTATCCTTTGTACGAGGATTGATAGTCCTGCCAGTTCAGCAGGAGAGCTTCTGTGAAGCTTGAAGGTAGAAGATGACGGACTGGTGGATATAAAGATGTCAGGACGGGTCGTGCATGTCTGAGTTTCCTATTTTTCATTACACCTAAAATAGTGGACAAAGTTGTAATATTCACAAATCGAAAAGCACAGACCGTTCATAATTTATGGAATGTGACTCATCCTCGTAAGTGACGTAAGAGTATCCGAACAACAGAAATATTCGATTTTACAGGGCTTCAGGACTGAAATCCAAACGTGAACCACATTCTACGTTATGGTCCATGGACACCATGTACCAAAGGAAAATATTTTCAGCTTCATTTTCCAGGAATACGTTTTCTGAACTTGTTTAATTCACTAGATTCGACGACATAATCACTAGAGAGGAACTGTGATAAGTGGACAAATTCTGTGAATTTACAGAAATACGAGGGACGTTCAGTAAGTAATGCTACACATTTTTCCTGAAATAAGTTTCGTATTATTCAGGATTCCA
Source organism: Schistocerca serialis cubense (assembly GCF_023864345.2). NCBI lineage: Eukaryota > Metazoa > Arthropoda > Insecta > Orthoptera > Acrididae > Schistocerca > Schistocerca serialis. The sequence goes on from NC_064640.1 coordinate 34,625,287, forward strand.
ATACACCATATTATTTCCCAGGTTTTCGGTTACAACACTCTATTTCTCAACATAATCTCCGTTCTGTGCGATGACCTTAGGCCACCTTCCTGAGAGCGCCTGTATGCCCGCGGGGAAACATTCTTCTAGTCGCAGTCGGAGCCAACGTCTCGCTGCGTTATTAACCTCTCCATCTTCCGTGTATTACTTCCCCCTATGGGCATCCTTCATCGTTCCAAACAGACGGAGGACGGAAGGTGCGAGATCCTTGCTGTAGGTTGGATGAGGAAGAACAGTTCAGTGAAGTTTTGTGAGCTAGAATCGGGTGTGCAGACTCTTTCGGGGCCTTACGTTATCATGAAGAAGGAGAAGTCGTTTCTTCGGTTTCCTAAGCGTACCACAGCTGAGGGCGGCTAGCCAGCACTAGGCAGATCGGACAGGTTTGCGCGACTTTGTTTCCATGATGACAGACGATTCGCCTGACGACTCACGGTGCTTTTGTTCACTGCTAGGTCTCCGTAGACATTCGGCAAGCGCCTATGAATGTCTGTGATCCTCTTGTGTTCCGCCAAAATAAACTCAATGATAACTCTCTGCTTGGAACATACCTCCGCTGCAGACGCCACTTCGAAGGGTATGTATAGCTCCCTCACCTGTCGGAACTTCGTAAAACTATAGGAACTAAATCAGGGACAATCAATGATGTCTCATAAAAGTTCCGCATTTTTTCAACCGAAACAGGCAGGGTAAGAAACATGTTGCATTACTAATTGAACACCCCTCGCATTTACAACCGCTGTACAGGAATGCGGTTTACGCTATTATCCAATTAGCCATTTGACAGTGGACGAGTAATCGGTGGTTTTTAGTGGGAAATGTCCATTCAGTGTTTACATGCATTCCAGACGAGCTAGAAACGACATGATAGTTGGGACCTGTATACTTTCAACTTGTATGTGCAAGTACAAGCAGGGAAATAAGGATCTCCGGAAATGTTTCAAAGGGCTAGAGGTGTGATGAATCTGACATCTGTTTTAGGAACAGGATATGGTATAACAATGGACAACTTTTTACGCAAACCTGAAATCCCACCTGATCTTTAACCAATGCCACTGAAACAAAAATTTTCTTCATGTTTTCATCCAGTGAAAATCTAACACTAGCGGCATACGTTCCTAAAAATTACAAGGCTTTAATGCATTTGAGTTCTAAACACCATGATAACAATTGTGGCACAGAAAACTGAGAGGTCAAAACCGATATTACTCTCCACTACAATAAAACCAGTGGTTATTTTGATGCTTTTGATGCAATGAACTAAGTTTTAAATGAGTATTCATCCAAAAGGTCTACCAGCACTATGGTTCATTTGTGCTATTCTTGAATATGATTTATACATTTGTCACGAAGAATCGTAGTGTCCTACGCAAATGCATACGTTCCCAGTCGCAAAATTTCATTCCCACACTGTGATGCATGTATTATTAGGAGCGCGCCAGAACTATGTCTACAGGAAACGCAAAACATGTGCTCTCTTCTAATAACCCACCACTCTTGTTGCGCAATGATCTTAGCGTAGGACGACAGGTGTATCTTACCTTTCGAAATCCCTGTGTACCTACATAAACAAAATGTTAGACAAAGATACAACGCAATACGAGATACTTCCTAAACCGAATGCAGAGAGTTGTGCAGCTATTCAAATCAAAAGTTATGTGTAAATTATGCCCGGATGTACACAGTTTGAAAAGAGCCTGAGTATGTAAAAAAAGAGTCCGGCCTAGATAACGACTACCAGAATTTCAGTGGTCAGAAAAAACCTTCAATAGAATAACATCTCAGTATACTGAAAACGTACTCAAAATGTGGAACAGACCAAAATAAGAACCAAAATGTGATCGAAATAAGTGGCTGGGGTGGTGATTGGAGGGGGGTGGGTGGGTTGGGTGGCGTTAGGGAGTGTATCCGGCAGCACTCTACGACTCAAATTGCCAAATACTTAAAAGTAATATGCTAACCCTATGAACATACGTGATAAAGACCAGGAAAAGAAAAAGAAAAACAAATTCTATAATTTCAGTGTTTTTGTTGTGATTCTAATGACTGTCCAGAATCAGCAACACCGGCTCACTTTTGTGGGTTTTGCGTGCAGCAGAAAATGCTTTAGCCACACAAATAATAGCTCAGGTTACATCCGTGCTGAAGAGTGGCAAGTAGACCTCGTCATTATTACTAGGTATTTGCTGTAGTGATTAATTATTGACATTATTAATTACTGTGATTCAAACTTATTAAAAGCATATTCAATACTTTGTTCACATAAAGAACATTACAAACGGAATAAAATGTTATTAGTTCCTGGCGCGTATAATTGCCGCTGTGGTGGGTATTCCGGGCATTGGCCGGACTGTGCACGATTCCACAAAAATAGTTTTTTTGGAAGCACTCATTGACTAGCGAATTTGTTACTAAATAACCACCCGTTAAAAAAATCCCTCATATTAAAAAACGTTACTCGCTTAGTTAATTTTTAATATTACAAGGAATGAGGACTTCCCATTGATCGGAATATCTCAAAACCATACAAATCGTGGTTGCGAGAAAAATCGATATCCTGACTCTGGCCGTTGACCGTGCAGGCACTCACTATTATGCTACCCTTCCCCTACGTGTGGCAGCAAAAATATATTACTTGATATAAAATTATCAGTTAGAGGAGCTTAATAACGTAATTCGTTACCTGCCGATACGGAATCTGTGTACGAAGAATGATGACTATGAGTATACATATATAAAATACGGAAGTCAAAAGCTAAATTTTACACTGAAGAAAACATTGCATTATCTCTGATAAATAATAAGGTATTAAGGAAGATTCATTTTTGGTGAACATACAGCTACAGGAAATTGAATTCTGATATACAGCCGGCAGCTGATGTCGGCAGCATTCAGATTTTCAGGCAATCCAGATACATAATTGTATTTCAACTGATAAAGAGCTGAATTTAACGACAAATTACGGCAGTTCATGAGTGCCTCATTCTATACGAAAACAACTGGCAATCAACACATTGTTTCACGCTTGCTTTCCGTTGAAATTACATTGACAGAACCGCAATACAGGTGGCATTCATATCAATCACATTAACAAGCATGTAATTTACCTGAAAGGAGGTAACACCAAATTCGCACAGTTGCCAAGATAGATTCTACCTCTTTTGTTGATATTTATAGTACGTTTAACTTTATATCACATTGAATAGTTATTAACTGAAGTCGAGTAACGATAGTAACTATTTATGAACAAACAATCCGAATACTATCGCATTTAAGAAGCGGTGTCAGTGAACTGAAACAGATTACTGGGAGAGAAGTAGAGTTACATTACATTAGTAAAACACGAATATATTGTGTTCTGCAACAGTGTAGTAATAGGTATTCCTGGAAAGACGTTTATACATTGTAGACCCAGGCGATCTTGCGGCTGGGCAGCTAACTAAGTAATATTTGAAAGTGTGTCTACTCCATACATTCCAGTAATTAACAAGTTACCGTAAATATGAGTGTGCGACTCAGCCACTGGGTTCAACCCATTGCCCTCCCCTCCCTACTATATACCTGTTCCAGCAGCATACGTGTTACTGTGTCGATGGTTAAAAAGTTGCTAATTTCGCATTACCTAAGTGTGTTGAACAGTAGGTATAGAAGTGATTCAAATAAATGCACTTTCCTTTCAGCAAAGATAGTATGCGTCATTTCGTCAAGTTGCGGACGACCGTGGCAGTATGTATTAGGCTTAAAGATTAAACGCTGTTTGCTTGAATGTAAGGGCATGTCGAGAACAATGGAAGAAGATGCTACCCATAAAGACATCATGAAAATATTCCTTATGCACACAATCGAGATACCCCGTGAAATATTCACTGTAACACCATACGTATACAAAGAAGACTTTTACGTTGAAGTAAGTGTAAACTGGCTGTAGCTTAAGACCATAGAAGACTGCAGTGATCTCACAATGTGTGAAAAATAATCAGTACATAACGAACAAACAATGGGAGGTTCACTTAAACTACATTTAGCGGTCTGCCGTCACTGATGTCACGTTTAACAAATATGCCATAATAAATCTTTCGTTTTGAAAAAAAAGCGGTACTATAAAACAAATGTTATCTGCACACTTAAAACTGGTGCAATATCATCATTATCACAAGATACACAGAACAAAAAATATTCTTATCCGACACTGTTAAACACGTTTTGCTTTCCTTACACGCTTGGAGCCATATTTCGTCTCCGCTTAACACAAGTCCCATGTTACCCATTTGATTTTCTAGAAACTCAAATTCGCACTTGATTAGCAATGATACTCGTAGAGGCAATGTTAGGAGAATTTCAGTTCGTCATACATAGGTCTATCCAAATACTTCAAGACTACTGACTGTGAGCGCCAAAAGACCAATTTAGCAAATTTTTGAATTTTTTTAGTGAGTGTATACTGTTATCTCCATTTTTACAAGTCCTGTCAGCAAGCCATAGAATACAATTTGACATGCACGACATACCTCACATGTTCCGATAGGTATTCCCGATAAATTTTGTAACTACAGATTAGACTCAGAATCCAATGCTGCTCTAAAGTATGAGGCGCTAGGAAATGCAGAGTGAAGCTAAAGGTCTTTCACCTCTTGAGAAACATGTACATTACTGTAAAATGCGATATGCATTTTTGGGAATGTAGGATGACAGGCGACAGTTACCAGCGTTTGAAATTCTTTCATAGACTTATATCCTTATTGCGGTCTGGTAATTATGAATATGAAGTACTGTATTTGGGCGGCATGAAATATTCGGTGCCATGTGCTGATGAGCTGAAAACAGCAACCCAACTTAAGTTCGCCGGATTTTGGACGGAGGAAATAGAGGGAACCAGTGTGAGTCTCACTTTTGCGAAAATTTCGAATTAGATATGCTCAGTTGTTGCTCCTGTAACTGGAAACTGAACGTTTATCCTTTTGAACAGTACTATGGCTTCTACACTTGGATGATGGTCCCAGGCATGTAAGGAATGGAATCACTGTTGGGCCAAGGATGTACACTGGAGTGATAAAAGGCTAGGATAGTGATCTGCTCATATGCAGATGGTGTTAGTATCGCGTACACAAGGTATAAAACGGTAGTTCATTGGCGGAGCTGTCGTTAGTACTCAGGTGAGTCATGTGAAGGGGTTTCCGAAATGATTTTGGTCGCACTATGGGAATTAACAGACTTTGAACGCGGAATGGTAGTTGGAGCCAGACGCTTCCGATATCTGATTTCAAAAATCGTAAGGGAATTCAGTATTCCAAGATCCACAGTGTGAAGAATGTGCCAAGACTACCAAACTTCAGGAATTACTTCTCACCACGGACAACGCAGTGACCGAAGCCCTTCACTTAGCGACCGAGTTCAATGGCGTTCGCGTATAATTGTCAGTGCTAACAGACATGTAATAAAGCTTGAAACAACCCCAGAAATCCATTTGGACGTACGTATAACATATATGTTGGGACAATGCATAGAAATTTGGCGTTAATGAGCTATGAAAGCAGACGGCCAACGCGACTGCCTTTGCAAACAGCATGAAATCGCCTGCAGCGCCTCTCCTGGGCTCGCGATCATATGGGTTGGCCCCTAGACGACTGGAAAACCGTGGCTTTCAGATGAGTTCCGATTTCAATTGGGAAGAGCTGATGGTAGGGTTGGAGAGCGGCGCACGCCCCACGAAATCATGGATCCAAGTCATCAGCTAGTATCCATAATGGCGTGAGCTCAATTTACATGGATGGACTAGGTCCTGTGGCCAACTGAAGCAATCACTGATCAGAAATGGTTTTGTTGGGCTACTTGGAGACCATCTGGAGCCATTCATGAAATTCATGTTTCCAAACAATGATTGTATTTTTTCCGAGGACAATGAGCCATGTCACCGGGCCACAACTGTTCGTGACTGGTTTGAAGAATATTCTAGACGATTAGAACGAGTAATTTGGCCACGCAGATCACCCGACAAGAATCCCATCGAACATTTATGTGACATAATCGAGACGTCAGTTCGTCCACAAAATCCTACACCGGAATCACTTCCGCAATTTTCTTTTATTTCTTTTTTCATCAGTCTTCTGATTGGTTTTATGCGGCCCACCACGAATTCCTCTCTTGTGCCAACCTCTTCATCTCAGAGTTGCACTTGAAACCTACACCCTCAGTTACTTGCTGGATGTATTCTAATCTCTGTGTTTCTGTTTAGTTTTTACCATCTACAGCTCCCTCAAGAACCGTGGAAGTCATTCCCTGATGTCTTAGCAGATATCCTATCATCACGTCCCTTCTCCTTGTCAGCGTTTTCCACATATTCCTCTCCTCTCTGATTCTGCGCTGAACCCCCTCATTCCTTATCTTATCAATCCACGTAATTTTCAACACTCGTCTATTGTACCACGTTTCAAATGCTTCGATTCTCTTCTGTTCCGGTTTTCCCACAGTCCATGTTTCACTACCTTACAATGCTGTGCTACAAACGTACAGTCTCAGAAATTTCTTTCTCAAGTTAAGGCCGATGTTTGATACCAGTAGACTTCTCTTGGCCAGTAACTCCCTTTTTGCAAGTGGTAGTCTGCTTTTGATGTACTCCTTCCTCCGTCCGTCATTGGCTGCAGAATTCCTTAACTTCATCTTCTTTGTGACCATTAATCCTGATGTTAAGTTTGTCGCTGTTCGCATTTCTGATACTTCTCATTACTTTCGTCTTTCTTCGATTTACTCTCAGTCCATTTTCTATACTCATTAGACTCTTCATCCCATTTAAGAAACCATGCAACTCTTCACTTTTACTCAGGACAGCAATGTCATCAGCGAATCGTATCACTGATAGCCTTCCACCTCGAATTTTAATTCCACACCTGAAACTTTCTTTTATTCCCAGCATTGATTATTCGATATGCAGATTGAACAGTAGGGGTGAAAGACAAAATCTCTGTCTTACACCCATTTTAATCCGAGCACTTCGTTCTTAGTCGTCCAGTCTTGTTACTCCCTCTTACCTCTTGTACATATTGTGTATTACCCATCTGGCCCTGTAACTTACCGCCATCTTTCTTAGAATTTTGAACATCTTGCATGATTTTACCTTTTCGAACGCTGTATCCGGGTCGATAAATCCTATGAACGTATCTTGATTTTTCTTTAGTCTTGCTTCCATTATCAACCGCAACGTCAGAATTGCCGCTCTGATACCTTTTGCAGTTACGGAAGGGTATATCGGCAGCATTGTTCAATTTTCTACAGTGGGTTTCCAGCGACTTGTTGAGTCAATGCCACGTAGAGCTGCTGCATTATTCCGGGTAAAATGAGATCCGACACGACATTAGGAGGTATCGCATGACCTTTATCAAAAAAATGGTTCAAATGGCTCTGAGCACTATGGGACTTAACATCGGTGGTCATCAGTCCCCTAGAACTTAGAACTACTTAAACCTAACTAACCTAAGGACATCACACAACACCCAGTCATCACGAGGCAGAAAAAATCCCTGACCCCACCGAGAATCGAACCCGGGAACCCGGGCGCGGGAAGCGAGAACGCTACCGCACGACCACGAGCTGCGGACAACAAAACGTATGACTTCTAGTTGTTCTGAACGTGTGAATGTAGGCCTAGCATGAACTGCGGCTGATCCTGGCGGAGGTTCGAGACCTCCCTCGGGCATTGGTGTGTGTGTTTGTCCTTAGGATAATTTAGGTTAAGTAGTATGTAAGCTTAGGGACTGATGACCTTAGCAGTTAAGTCCCATAATATTTCACACACATTTGAACATTTGCAGGCCTAGCATCTGACAATGAACCTGAAGAAGTTACAGAAGTAGAAAACGCACAACATATGGGTGTATGATTTGGACTATCTTCGTAGCATGATGATGCATAATGCGAAGAATGTGGTGAGCGAATATGACCTATAACACATCCTATTGACGTTTCAATTTTTGGGCGTAAGATGTCCATAGCTGATATGTAGGGAGAGGCAATGTTTGAATTATGCTCATGGGACATGAACAATTACCTACGACTGTGGTAAAAGTAAATGATCTGTATTGTGCCTTAATGATCATAGCAAACATACCGTGCCATTGGTGTCCACATGTAAGAACAGCACTTAGTACTTTTTTGTCTATTTGAGTAATAGTTATTTAAATAGGACGCAACTGGACCAGAATATAAATGCATGTATTCCCTACACCCCCCCCCCCCCCCCCCGTACTAATATGTATAAGTGTAGCTCCTATAAAGTACGTAGAGGCGGCTTTCACATATGGCATTCCTATTTACATAGTCCCGACTGTTAGATTAAATGCTGTAAAGGCGAAAAATAAGTCTTGTAGAAGAGAGCTACTTGTGAAATACTGCGCTACATAATGAATGTACAAATTTCATAAAAAACACAACATATTTCGTACGAAGTTATATTTATTTATTCTTCCCTGTTAAAAAATAGAGCTTGCATGCCCCCACTGCTGGTATCACCTCCAGCCGCCAACTCCTGTCACCTCCAATAAGCCGTCCATCTTTATAATGGCTGGAGCATGAAGCTGCTGCTGCGCGTCTGACAGCAGCAGTAGTTAGATATGAAATAAGCGCCCAGGAAAAGATGCGCCCACTGTAGCTAACTGACTAGCATGTTTTATCCCTAAACATTCCCATAATCTAATTTACATGCTAAGCTGTGCAATTTTTTCACATATTGTTATTTACCAGAAAATACACTGAGAAGAAAGTAATTGTTTATTTTATTGTGTACAACCAACTCAATGCAGTTCAGTAAGAGGAGGTCTATCAATCAGGCATTACGCCTTCATATCATAAATTTTATAGCAGAATTCATACCCAGAAACAAACGTATCAGTTTTAAACACTTGAGTCACCAAGTTAAATCTGGCTGAGGAATCACATGGCAAAGGTATAAACTGTGCTGGAAACAAATAATAATCTACAGCACTCAAATTGCGACATCCTTCAATAGGTTTCACATAAATGTCTAAAAGTACTTTATAAATATTTCTTGATTTCAACCACTTGAACAATTTATTGGCAGTAATATGATCTTTGTCTACTTTTTAGGAACCATAGCCCACCAGCTGAAGTAATGTAACATTTTAGGGAATATCCAGAAGGTCTGGGTTAAGATGATTTCTTGAATCCACCGAAGTTGTGCAGTCACTGTTCTGCCTTAAGAGCGAAGTAATGGCTGTATTCAGAGATGCATCTTGGTCACAACTTGCAGTATACATTCACTGCCCTCACACAAGTTAACACAAACAATCATTTATACAGTAACCAAAGGTGACAAATTTGGTAAAAATGTGGCATACACTGCTGAAAATAATATTCATTAATAGTGATCGATAGACAGGTAATTCAGTCCTGAGAGAACCGGCAAAGGGCAACGAGTTCGAGGCACATAGCAGGTGAGGCGAAGTTGTTGCAGAATATGACATGGTAATTATCTTGTTTAATGTTAACTTCAGTTAAAGCAACAGTGGCTGTACTTGCATCCGTGCGAGCACGATACCGAACCGGCAGTTTCACCCGGGGCTTACATTCGAAAACCGACGATTTAGTGGCATCAGAGTGATATTATCCATGGAGGAAAGGATTTGAGTATCTGATATGTCAACACATATTTCTGCTTTGTTTCAAAGAAATGTTCACTCACTGTCAGTAATCCAAGGAGAAGATACAGCCATAGCAGCAGACTACCTTGAAGAATAAAATATTAACAACAGAGAGTACTCACATATGCTGGAGCAGATATTTAAGAATCTATTGTATGACAGTTATGCAATGTGGCATGCTGTGGAGTGTTGACTAAAGTAGCAATCGCACATCCGCTAGTTCTACGAAATATTACGCAGTCATCTGTTGTAGTTATCTGGCCCAATTCTTCACCTGTCAGAAGAAACTATCACTCAGCTCTGTTACCCATGTTCTGCATCTATACAAGTAGCAATATATGAGCCCAATATGCCAGATATAGGCACACAACTGCAATCTTATTTAAGCCTATGCATATACCAAGCTATATGTAAGTGTTTACAAATAATAAAAATGTTTAACAGCTAAATGTGTTACCTGTAATATGTACGCCAATGTGAATGGGTAGACATTGCCATGACCATGTGGACAAAACATTCCCATCACAAGAGTCTTGTAGTAACCTACTGCTCCAGCAACGATACTGCAAACTGGAAGAAGAACAAGTGGAAGAAGAAGAAGAATTGATCACTAGTTCCACATAATAATCATTGAAACATCCCATTAGGAAAATTAATGAATTATTGTGATGACAAACCTCTTACGTTATTTGATTTTCAAACAGATGAGCAGAACTGAACGTAGTCAGACATTTTTCTCTTTACTTATTCTGATCAACACTAAAATGATACACAATATTTTTAGCGCAACCCAGTCTGACTCTCAAAAATCCCTGCAAAAGAATGGCCCTGACTAACAATAACCTATACCTTTCATGAATCACTTACCACACAAAAATCTTCGTTACTCGAACTACTGCAATAGAGCGAGCGCCAATACTGCCAGCTAAATAAAAGATTCTTACTACTGAAGGCACTAACTACTGATAGGCATAGTTAGCAAATGAAAGATCTTGATAGAGGACAATGTATTTACCTCAATAATATTCAAAAGTCATCATATTTATATCAGTTCATGATATACAGTATTGCAAATTTACTCTTTCTGATGGGCACACTTCCAGATCGTCCGCTCTCAAAATTCTGCCTTCTCTCTCCCCACATCCACCACTACTGTCGGCTCACCTCCAACTGCGCAACGTTATGCGCTGTTCACATCCAACTGCCCAACACTACAATAGCAAAAATTTCAACAATGCAAACCAGCCACAGACTGCACACAGCACAGTCAGTGATTTTCATACAGAGCGCTACGTGGCATTACCAACATAAAAACCTAAACAGCATACTTACATAGCCCCCATGCCCCCCACAAAAAATTTTACAAGTTGTTTTGGGCAGTGCCCCATACAGATTTGAAAAAAAATTAATTGCAATAACAAAGATATCAAATGCACACACTTATTGATACACTGTTGGTCAAAAGCAAAAATTGTTCTCATAAAGACAGTCCTGATCGAAATGTCTTAGTACGTTCAATTCTGCTCAGCTGTTTGAAAATCAAATAACGTAAGAGGTTTATCAGCACAGCAATTCATTAATTTTCCAAGGGGATGTTTCAACATGATTTTATTGTTGTATCCTCAGACTACAGACAGACCAATCTTTACTCTGTCACTGTTAACACACCCTTAGGGGATCCACTTTGCGCATGTATTTATTCCTCTAAAACCCCTATTCCAGCCCAAATGTCAGCTATTGTAGGAGATTTTGCGCAGCACTGACAGTCATGTACCAGATATTCAGCAAAGCAGCAGTATTCCACTGCTTGAAAAAGTAAAGCCAAAGAGTGTATTTATATTTGACATCGTCACAGTGCCAAACCCAGATGTATACTAAAATATTACTGTTTAGGTCACCATATGCAAATCGATTCACTCTATTTGAACCAAACACACTCCCGGATCCTGAAGCAGTTGGTCAGGGTTAATACAGGCACTGGTACCGCTTTCAACAGGACAATGTAAATTTAAAGCATATTTACCATGCACATGTAGAAAGTGTCGTGCTATTCGATGAATTTGTTACCATATGCGGGGATTGCTGGAGAAATTGGCTTTAGGATTATTTATAAAACGAGGAAACTAAACGAATGCCAATATAGATGAAACATTCAGAAGATTCTGCATAAACGTTAGTGTGCCAATACGTACAAGGGTTATCTGTAAAATAAGGTTCCCAAGGACTTGCAGCCGCGACGAACGCTGTTAAGGAGAATGTGGCAACATTGACGTATAGCTTGGTTCTCCCTATTCCCAATTTCCTCCCTAGTGGGCTGTCTGCGACGCTCAGTCACGGCTTGGTAGCCGTCTGAGAAGGAGTTCCCACTCGCGTTTCACACCAGGTGTGAATTACACTCTGTGTTTCGTTTTTCTTTGTGCAAAAAAGACTGCGCCGGTGCACATTCATCCTCAGCTGTGTCAAGCCTACACAGATACGTGTATGTGCGTACAGTATGTGTCAGTGCAGAGAATTCAAAGAAGGACGTACTGACTTCGATGATGAAAAGCGTTCTGTACGGCCATTGGTTTAGGATGAAACTATTGTGAAAGTGAAAGAAGCAGTGCTGAAGGATGGAAGGATGACAGATTCGGAGCTCTATGAGACGACCCCTGATGTCTGAAAGACAAGCACTAACAAAGTTTTGACAGGTCATTTAACATAAGCCGGGGTTTGTGCAAGGTAGATCCCAAGAATGTTTGTGGAAGATCACAAATGGAAACGTGTGGAAGTGACCCGCAATTTCTTCAGGCCTACGCAAATGATGACAAGGAATTCTTGGACTCTATTGTCACTGGGTACGAGAACTGGGGCCACTACACAACACTGATAACGAAACAACAATCCTCTCAGTGGAAACATTCGGCATTGCCGAAGCTGTGGAAGTTTAAACAAACACTATGTGCCGACAAAGTGATGGTAAGTGTGTTGGGGAACTGGAGGGGGTTTCTGTTGTGCAAATTCCTGTATACTGGTACAACAATCTGTGGAAGCGCTACTGTGAATCACTGAAGAACGTGCGTCGCACTATGCAGAACAAGAGGAGAGGCACGTTCACGAAGGGAGTGCTTTACCATCAGGACAATGCTCGTCTGCACATCACCTGTGTCAAAACCAGTCTCATCAATAAATTTGCATAGCCCAGACATAGTCTCAAGTGACTTACATCTCTTCCTTGAATTGAAAAAAAAAACATGTGGGTGAGATGCATTTAATAGCGGGAGAGGACCTGAAAAAAGAGGTTTTAAGCTACTTTCGTGGTGCTGCAGGAGAGTTCTGTGTTGCAGATATGTAGAAGATGGTACACCACATGCCAAAAGGCATTGATCTCTACGGCGATTATATAGAAAGAAAGATAAAAGTCAAAGCTTTCCACACATGTATTGTTCACTGATAAGAAACATGTTTTTCGCAGTGGAAGATAATTGGGAATCTTATGTTATGGACAACCCTCGTACCTGTGTTAATATACTGTAGGCTATGGATAAATTTGCATTTATGTAATGCGTCCCTTCCAAAAGGATGAAAAACAACCAACAATGTAGGTTTAAACTTCGACAGAAAAATCGCGACAGTAAATGCAAAATTAACACAATTTAATAGTGGTGTCAAGACAGCTGCTGCATAAGGTGAACCTCAGGTGGAACAGTTGAGTGACAGAATCCGGTGAAGTGAGGCATATGTTGAAGCAATCAATACAAGGTTTCCACACACGATTAATGGAAATGATTGGGTTCACAGCTGTATAGGTTGAGCTGTATAACCCATGATTGAGGAAATGAATGAGCAAGTACATTGACATGAATCTGAGATTGAGTTAATGAGGATAACAACTCATCACCACAGCTTGTCCCAGAGACCATAAGTTGTGAACAGTCCCCAAGTTCCTTTAGTATGCAGCAGCATGTTGATAAAACGTAAGGTCATCAAGGTGCAGAAGGATATTTGTTGGAATTTACAACTGTTAATATTGGTAAGGCTGCTGTGAGAAGAGTCTCCCTCTGAAATGTTTAAGCTAATAACAGAAAGTATTAGTCAGACCTCACACATGGTAGCGGATGGAGGCAGAAGAAGAGCAGAGGAAGAAGAAGGATATACTTTCACCAGTCTCATCAAATATCACAGTGCTAGGGAATTTCATATAATATATGGGATCAGAAAAGACCAACAGCGTTTGCTGGAAAAGCTACCTATTCACTCAATGAAGTACAGCATACATGTTGGGGACATGTAATATCCTCCTGAGCCGAGGAAACAAACTATTTTCCACCTCCATTTTACTGTCCTCCTAAGCTTTTCCATTACATAATCACTAATTAATGCTTGTGCCCTTAGCTGCACACTTTCTGACTCGCCTGTTGACGCAGTTTGTATTTTTGTACAATTCATGACATCTGCAATAAAGGCCTTGGGTAAACGTCCTGTGTCCATCTAGTTGGATGTGGGAAACAGCCTAAAAACTACATCCGTGTTGGCTTGCACACCATCGTTAATCCACTGAGCGGATTCAATACATGGTACTGACGTACCTTCCTGACCTGGCTGCAGCACTATAACATGTATGGCTATCCAGTCAGATTATAAACTTTCGTGGTGTTTCACCACATTAGCGTAATGTCCCCTGAGGTTACCGAGCTTTTGTCCAGTGAACTTATCTGAGGTGCAAAATGGAAGTAATAGTTGTAAATATTGATTAGTAATATAACCTCCATTAGGTGTCCAAGCTGACGATCCCACCATCTTCCATAAGAAATACCACGTGTTATTTGTTACGCAGGTTGCATCTTTGGTGCTGGATGCCACGCCTTCTGAGGAACTGGCAGTGGAGTCTTAGCACGAAAAAACAAAGAATACTAGTAAACTGCTTATTGGCTCTCCACATAGACAATCACAGTTATCTGGTCTTGCAGCCGCATTAAGGGCCACTGGTCAACCAACTAGTCAATGTATTACCGTACTTGTGCTCTGCTACTTTCCTCGTATAATTATAAAGAAACACTTTGTCAATAGAAGGTGATTGTTTGGCATCTTACAGCCTCATATTTAAGATTCATTGTGAACTGACTATTTTTCGGATTATAGTAGTTATTGTGATATTTGAAACTAAGTAATGAACCATATGAAATTCGAATAAGTTAATATGAAAAATAGGAGTCACCACATAAGGTGCACGTTAGGTCATGTATAGATCTGTACGAAAGATAGCTGACATATTGAATTATTTTTTTAAATTTAGGAGCAGGGACCTTTTCGCATCCATATTGGCCCTCTAAATCACACGACTACTTTCAATACTATATGTTTGAAACTATTTGGATTAGCAGCTGAAACCTACGAACGATTATGCCCAAAATTTGGTAGCTCCAAGGGATTTAGTCATTAGTGAGTTTATTCAACTATATATGGCAAGTCTGAATAAATTTATACCATATTCATTTGATGAAAATTTCCAGGCATTACAGAGCGTTTCACGTGATGTACTGTTGAGCTAAGAACTGCTCAGTATCTAGTTCTGAGTAATTACCACATATTTTACACACGTATTAGGTACATTTGTCTGGCTATTCTACATCAGTAGTATGCAGACGACGTTGCGGAGTGTATCACATGTTACTTGAAATACCGTCGCACTTTTTCTTTTCAAAGCTTAATACGCGGATGCACAGAAAGGAAATCTTCCGTTATCCTTCTCTAGACGCTAGAATTTATGTTGTTTTATTCTCGTGATTTTTAAACAAATATTATTCGGAAGAAACAATCCCTTTTTTCCTCATGTTCTAAATGTGGGCTTCACAAATTTTAAAAGTAAGAAGCACAGCTTTTTCAGCAGTTCCACTTTGAATCAAATGACTATTTCTAAACCACTTTTCACTAGAAGAAGAAAGGTGACGAAGTTTGCATTTAGTCTTTCATTTTCATCTGCCTTTTTCTTTTACAAATTTGGCAAGATTCTCAGAATGACGAACAATACGTAAGAACTGACGAGACAAGGATTTACAGGTGAGCTCTTTGTGGATGAGTTGTGGTCCTTGCCTTGTTGCGCCTGTTCATATGGTGCACAGAAAAAGAAGATACTGTCGTTGCACTTCCATGTGCTCATTATCTATTAATATCTGGCATAGAACGTGGAGAAGCCTACTTTTCTTCACATTGTACAAAAGAATAGTTCTTTAAACTGGTCTAAAGTCGTTTCGTAAAAAAATGATGTCGTCTGATTTCCAAACATTCCTGTGTAACAACATTTAGCATATACGTAACTCTCCCGTACTAACTGAAACAGCCTGATAGAAGGCCGGCGGCAAGCCTCTTTGTATCTCCAATGCCTCCTGTAATACATCACGATAAGGTTTGCAAAAACTCAACACTCAAGAGCGTGCCTTGTGCACTATTTTCCGACTGTTGTAAGTAACTGTAGTCACACTAACGTCCTCGTTTGAGGGGTTAGCGAACATGTAAGAGATCGTCTGTTTAACAGTTGCGAGTAACGTAGCATTAAAGTAATCTTATGATATGAATGACTTCTCTTTCTGGAATGCCAAAAATGCAATGATGGAAGAAAGTCGCTGCTCGAAGATGGAGTTGCGTATTTCTATACCAGAAAGATGATTTCTGGTCAAATTTCGCAACAGTCGTGTAAGAATGGTGCCCCTAGCGCCTCCATGAGTATGCAAATAAGATTTTATTTAATAACCTATGAGATTAGATGTTATGAAATGATGTTTGACAAGAACGCCTTTGTGGCGAGAAAGACGCCATTATCAACCCTCACTGAATTTTAACGAAGTCATGTAATGGCGCTACGAGAAGCTCAATGTTTCTACTGCGATACCGAATAATGATTTGGTAGTAATATAGCCACTGTACGTGACTGCTAGCAGCGGTGGTCACGAGAATGTATGGTCACAAGAAGACCGGGCTGCGGATGGTCACTTGGCAATACCGAAAAGGAAGACCATCGTCTTCGGCGAATCGCTCTGGCGCACCGTACTGTATCTATAGCAGCAATCTGAGCAGCAGCTGGCACCTCAGTGGCAAAACAAATATGTTACTTCAACTCGGGACCTTTGCCTTTCGCGGGCAAGTGCTCTACCAACTGAGCTACAGAAGCACGACTCACGCCCGGTACTCACAGCTTTACTTCTGCCAGTACCTCGTCTCCTACCTTCCAAACTTTACAGAAGCTCTCCTGCGGACCTTGCAGAACTAGCACTCCTGAAAGAAAGGATATGGTGGAGACATGGCTTAGCCACAGCCTGGGGGATGTTTCCAGAATGAGATTTTCACTCTGCAGCGGAGTGTGCGCTGATATGAAACTTCCTGGCAGATTAAAACTGTGTGCCCGACCGAGACTCGAACTCGGGACCTTTGCCTTTCGCGGGCAAGTGCTCTACCAACTGAGCTACTTGAGCTACTTTTTTTTTTTTTTTTTTTTTTTGGGCCTTTGCCTTTCGCGGCAAGTGCTCTACCACCTTTTTTTTTTTTTTTTTTTGGACCTTTGCCTTTCGCGGCAAGTGCTGTACCACTTTTTTTTTTTTTTTTTTTTTTTATTTTCGGGCCTCCTTCCTCCCCTACAGCCCGTCCTTCCGCTCGCCATTTGTGCCTTCTTCGGCTAGCTTCTGTGCTATGTTTGTTCCATAAGAGATAGTTGACCAACGAAGTAAATGTGTACAAGTGAACAAAATCCCTTCTTTTGGAGTTGTGGAAAGAAAATAGGTCCGCTACATTCTTCCATCATTATGCGGGAGCGATTTTTATAGGAGAGCCAGGTGTACTTCCGCCCGCTGGCGTCTTCGGTTTGCGTCAGCAACCTATTAGTGCTGCTACACGAGGGCAAAGGGAAAACGAAATAGCCTTCTTGTTGGCGCAAAAGGAATGAGAAACTTAATAGAGAATGTCATTAAAAAAATAAAATAAAATAAAATAAAAATTAATCCTGAGACTGTACAAAATATCGTTTAATCGTTCTTCAGCTCTGTCGGTAGGACAAAGTTCGGTTCAAGAAATTTGCGTAATTTTCTTTGTATTTCCGTTGTCGTTCGAGCTTTTGAAGTTCTGTCGTCAGGTACATCCAATAGTCTGCTGCACTCTTCGTCATAGCCGTTCAGATGTAATGGACGGTCAGTCCTTTGAGCCAGTTGGCCGACCTTCTTTTAGTGTTAGGATATGGCACGTCATCTGGCAGGAGGACGTGTGTCAGTGTAATGGTGTTAGGAGACGTGCGGAGCACATGTGCTAATTTTTGCCTGAAGAGATTCCACACGTCTTTCACATCGTCACAGACGAAACGATGTTCTTCGGTGTCGACGACGTTGCAGCTGGGACAGTTTGGTGTGTGTGCCAGACGTATCGCGTGCAGTTTATAGTTGGTGGGGATTTTTCTATTGACTGCGAGGTACCACGTCGATCGCACATTGGATGGTAGATGGGGGTCAGAGATGTTTTCCCATATGTTTTTCCAGTTATAATGTCGAAACTTGTTTTCTATTCGATTGCGCAATTTTCCTCCCAGCAAGGTGCTGTAAACCTCCTTAACCTGATATATGTCCTTCTCCGGTATACTATGGCGTACATAGCTGTATTCCACAAGAAAGTGTTTATAGTGGTACAGCTCGTGGGAGATGTGATGCACATCGATTGGTGGATCTCTGCTGACTGGGGTGATTTCACGTAAGAGATGAGCCACTAAGGTCCGCGGTGATCGTTGCCACTGTTTATAAGTTTTGCTAACGTATAGCGCTTGCGCTTTAAGGTAGATGTCTGTTAGATGTAGCCCTCCATTGCGTGTCGATAGCATCAAGGTATCATAGGAAACCTTAAATATCTGACCTCTGCTGGCAAAATAACCAAGCGCTGCTTGCATTTGGTGTGCTATGGTTCGTGGCAGAGGAAGCACTTGGGCAACATAGTGTACTTTGGAGGTTATATAGGTATTGGCTAGTTGCACTTTTTGTATTGCATTTAAATTACGCAAGCTGTGTTGTTTTATGCTTGCTCGTAATGTGGCAAGTAATTTTCTGTAATTGAGAGCGGCTGTGCGGCGGATATTATTCGTATATTCTATTCCAAGGCATTTTAGTTTGTCCACAGTGTTGATACGTCCAGCGGCTCTGATCTCTATGCCCCTACCAAGATTCATAATACCAGATTTATTGCGGTTGAGTTTAGCTCCTGCCGCCAGTTCGTAGGTCGCCACAACTTCAAGTACTGTGTCCACCCAGCTTTCGTCAGTCACAAGTACCCCTACATCGTCCGCGTAGGCTTGACATATGATCTTCTGTCCGTGTATATGTAGTCCACGGAGTTGCCGAGTCAGGGATACTAAGAGAGGTTCAAGCGCAATCGCGAAAAGCGTCATGGACATGGGGGCAACCTTGTCTTAACGAACTGTGAATATTGATCGGGTGACTGAGTTGTCCGTTGACACTGATTCTTGAGGTGCTATTCGTCAGTATCTTTTTCACGGAGGCTATAATTTTCTGTGGGAAATGCATGGATGTCATACACCGGAACAGGTACGAATGATTAACTTTATCAAAAGCTTTTTCAAAGTCAAGCGACATCAGGGCACAGCGAATGTTGCAGGCTTCCGATATCGCTATAATGTCTCTGTAGTCGCATAAGGTCTGAAATATCGTTCTATCCTTTCCCACACTTGTCTGGTAAGCTCCTGTCACTGTACGAATAACTGAATTAAACCTTTGCATCATGATACGGGCGAAGATTTTATAATCACTATTGAGAAGTGTTATGGGTCGAAGATTCTCCACGGTTTTGCCTCTTGGTGTTTTGGGGACTAAGACCACTGTTCCTTCACAGAATTCCTTCGGAAGGTTAGTGTCGGCATTTAGTATTTCATTGCAGACGAGTGTCAATTTAGCAATTATCTTTTCGCGAAAAGTTTGATAAAATTCAGCGGGTAGCCCATCTGGTCCAGGTGATTTATTCTTTGGACTCCTCGAGATGGCATCTTCGACGTCTTCATCCGTTATTCTTGCTGCGAGCACATCAGCTTCTTCTGGTGTGAGTCGCTCTGTCGTCCTAGCAGTGAGAGCTTGCTGCGCTGTTTCATCTGTCTGTGTATCGGCCAGTAACTCACTAAAGTGTCGATGGATCTCGTCTCGTATTGCAGCTTGATCTGTCAAGAGTCTCCCGTCTGAAGTTTTGAGTTCCGTCAGAATTTTCCGGTTTTGTCTTTTGTTCTCTTGGAGGATGTGGTACATCGATGTTGTTTCTTCTCGTGTACCGTTCTGCAAACGCGTTCGTATTTTACAGCCTTCGAGATGGTGTCTCTGCAGGGTGAGCAATTTTGCTTTTATTCTGTTGATTTGCACATAGTTTGTTATGATTGTAGCATCCCGAACGCACAAGTCTCTCAGACAGCTGAAGTAAAATTCTAATGTCCGCTTCCGCCAGGCGACTTTTTCACGGGAGTAAGTTTTCATTGTCTTTATTATTGCGGGCTTCGCGCAGTTTAGCCACCAATTCAGCGCCGTACCATACAAGTGGAACTTCCTTTCACATTCTGCCCAAGTGGTGTGGAAGGCGGCGTGACATCCAGGATCCGAAAGATGAGCAACGTTTAGCTTCCACTGACCTCTCGCCCTGTAAGTTCCTTGTTTCTCTAAATTTATCGTACATATGTACGCGATATGATCAGAGAAAATAGTGGGCCATAGCTCGGACTGTAAAACATGTTTCCTTAAATTGGACGTTGCGTAAATCCTGTCGATACGACTGGCAGAATGGCTGGTGTTGTAGGTGAAACCGAGCTGATCACCATGTTTTAGTTCCCAAGTATCTAACAGATGGAATTCTCTGACGATGTTCTCCAGCTCCAGAGATTTGTTAAAATTTGGCGTCTGATCTTTGGGACTCAGCACGCAATTAAAGTCACCCGCAAATATTATTTGTTCAAATCGCACCGCGAAAAGGGGGGCGATGTCCTCCTTGAAAAATTCGGCTCTGCGGCGCTTGTTTCCGGTTCCTGACGGGGCATATATGTTGATAAACCTGGTGTTGTTTATCGTGACAGCGAGACCTCTACTGTTCGGCAGTTTCGTCACATCTGTAAGTAGGATCCCCTCTTTAGTCATATTCGCTGTGCCGAGGCTATTGTCATTGCCAGGATTGATGACGGCGTTGTAGCCAGTGATGTCGTCCAAACGGATAGCCGTTACTTCTTGCAGCATTAAGATGTCAACATCAGCGGCGTACAGAAAATCTTGGAGATTTCTCAGACTGAGGGTGCTGCTAATTTTATTTGTATTCAAGGTCGCAATTCTGTACGCCTGCAAGGACGACATGTCGACTATACCGTATCAGGTGGGATACTGTTTGCCAGGTGAAGTGGATGTGTGCTCTACTTAGAAGAAGTCGGCATCATCAACTTCTGCACGAGCGTCTTTGATGGTGGTTTGTTGCCGGGTGGACAAATCTTGTCGACGGGAGGGTGCCGTCCGTCCTGAACGTTGTGGTATGTCAGCCATCTCTGCATCATGGTTTTGCTCCTCCATGTCATCCGCCCAATCTCGCGTGCACGTAACTTCCCGCGCGTCCGTTTTTGGTACAGGTGGAGGGTCCTTCGGACTAGCTGTACCGCCTGGAATGTGGATTCCACGGTCGGGTTCAGTGTCCTCGTTTCGGGTCTTCGTTTTTGGTGATCGATCTTCCAGAGGAGCTGCTTGTGTCGTCTCCGCCAATTCTTGGCCTATCTGTTTCGCCTTTTCACGCAAGATTGGCGCGATTTCTGCTGCTCCCTGACGGGCTATTCGACGTTTCTTCCGTTTCTTTGGTGAAACAGTTGTAGGCTGCTGGTCATTATCCTCCGATGTTGCAACTGTGTCCTCTTTGTGGTGCCCGACTGCTTCGAGTGGTTTGCACATGCCTTCTTCTGCCGTCTTAGCCTGGTCTTGTTCTTCACGCCTGTCAGTCTCCTCGTCTTGTGAGTGTGCTGGACCTGTAGCTTCTATGCTGCTAGTATCCATGGCTACGGTACCATCGGGAACGTCGGCATAAGCAACTACCGCCCTGTCGAAACACATATCTGGAGCGACGTCACTGCGAATTGCGGCGGCGTACGTCACGGGTAGCGTGGCCATCTGACTAGGCGGGTTCCGCTCCCCAGTCGGCAGTTGCGTCACACGCCGTTGAACACACTGCGCGCGGACGTGTTGGGTCGAACCACAACCCGAGCAGGTTCTCGGCTGGCCATCGTAAATGATGATCGCTCGATATCCACCAATCCAGAGATACGATGGGATATGTTTCAGCATGTCAATCTTAACTTGCCTGACTCCATTTAATACTGGATACTTGTGCAAGCTAGACCATTTTTCGGCGACATTGCTGATAATGGCGCCATAGTCTCTCAGTTTGTTGTTAATCTCCTCGGGCGTTATTTCAAAGGGGAGCTCAAAGATTCGAACCGTTCTTATTCCCATTCCGGCACGCGAAACCGTGACCTGCCCTATGTGTCCGTCTGAATGTTTGAATTTTGCCATCCCACCACATGTTTCTACAATTTGGTCGCACTTGTCAGAACTGGATAACTTAAGGAACACAGTTGGACTGACAATCGACAGGTGAATTCCAATCAATTCATCCACTTTGATCTGAAAAGTTTCTTCGATAAATGCCTCAACTTCGTAAGATTTCGGTCGGGCGTAGCTCGGATCGAAAATCAACTTCAAAGTATCGCGTCGCGTTGTCTGTTCCATTATGTCATTCTAGAATGTGATCGTAGACTATGAATAACGCAGAAAGCGCGCACTCACCACACAGCGCGGGCCGCTCGCAGCGACGATGTAAACACCGCAACAGCCGCTCCGCACGTCCGCACAGCACGGCCGGCGGCGGCGGAATGCTACCGAAGCACGACTCACGCCCGGTACTCACAGCTTTACTTCTGCCAGTACCTCGTCTCCTACCTTCCAAACTTTACAGAAGCTCTCCTGCCGACCTTGCAGAACTAGCACTCCTGAAAGAAAGGATATGGTGGAGACATGGCTTAGCCACAGCCTGGGGGATGTTTCCAGAATGAGATTTTCACTCTGCAGCGGAGTGTGCGCTGATATGAAACTTCCTGGCAGATTAAAACTGTGTGCCCGACCGAGACTCGAACTCGGGACCTTTGCCTTTCGCGGGCAAGTGCTCTACCAACTGAGCTACCGAAGCACGACTCACGCCCGGTACTCACAGCTTTACTTCTGCCAGTACCTCGTCTCCTACCTTCCAAACTTTACAGAAGCTCTCCTGCGGACCTTGCAGAACTAGCACTCCTGAAAGAAAGGATATGGTGGAGACATGGCTTAGCCACAGCCTGGGGGATGTTTCCAGAATGAGATTTTCACTCTGCAGCGGAGTGTGCGCTGATATGAAACTTCCTGGCAGATTAAAACTGTGTGCCCGACCGAGACTCGAACTCGGGACCTTTGCCTTTCGCGGGCAAGTGCTCTACCAACTGAGCTACCGAAGCACGACTCACGCCCGGTACTCACAGCTTTACTTCTGCCAGTACCTCGTCTCCTACCTTCCAAACTTTACAGAAGGTCCCGAGTTCGAGTCTCGGTCGGGCACACAGTTTTACTCTGCCAGGAAGTTTCATATCAGCGCACACTCCGCTGCAGAGTGAAAATCTCATTCTGGAAACATCCCCCAGGCTGTGGCTAAGCCATGTCTCCACCATATCCTTTCTTTCAGGAGTGCTAGTTCTGCAAGGTCCGCAGGAGAGCTTCTGTAAAGTTTGGAAGGTAGGAGACGAGGTACTGGCTGAAGTAAAGCTGTGAGTACCGGGCGTGAGTCGTGCTTCGGTAGCTCAGTTGGTAGAGCACTTGCCCGCGAAAGGCAAAGGTCCCGAGTTCGAGTCTCGGTCGGGCACACAGTTTTAATCTGCCAGGAAATTTCATATCAGCGCACACTCCGCTGCAGAGTGAAAATCTCATTCAGGTTACTTCAAGAACAGCTCCGAGCCAGGTGCCCGGTAGCATGCAATTGATCGACCTCAAACCACCGGCAAAACGAAAGCCACTTGCGACTTCAGTTTTGTCAAGTGAGAGCAGAATGGAAGGCAGGCTAGAGGTCTGTTGTGTTTTCAGAAGAAAGCTGGTTCTGCCTTGGTGCCAGTGATGGCCGTGTGATGTTTCTAGAGGGAGTCCGGTTGATGACCTACAACCAACCTGTCTGCATGCTAGGCACACTGTTCCAGGATGCGATTTCGTATGACAACAAGAGCAATCTCGTTGTTATCCCATGCAGCCTGATTGTAACATTGTAAGTCAATCTAGTGATTCGACCTGTTGTGCTGCCTTTCATGAACTGCATTCCAGGGGATGTATTCCAACAGAATAAGGATCGCTGATATAACACTGCCGTAAGGAACATGCTCTACAGAGTGTCGACATGTTGCCTTGTCCTGCTCGATCGCCACATCTGTCTCCAGTCAAGCACATGCGGGAGATCATCTAACGAAATCTTCAGCACCTTCAACAAACAGCATTAACCGTCCCTGTATTGACCTTCAAACAGGTATGGAACTCCAGGCCACAAACTGACATGCAGCATCTGTATTACACAATGCATGCACGTTTGCATGCTTGAAATCAATAGTCTCACGGTTACTCTGGTTACTGATGTACCAGAATTTCACATTTGCAATGGCTTATCTCGCGATTTCAGTTACCTGTAATGTTGCAGTGTTAATTACTTAAATATGTTGCCTTGATAAATGTATTCCCAAACTTCCATTACTCTACATTAATTATTTTTTGTGGTGCAATTTTTTTACTTCAGGATATTAGTGAGAAACATTTTCCTTTCATATTTAGGAGCGATCGAGGTTTCCTTGATCTACTATAATTACAGTACATTTCGTTTTAATAGACGTTTGCAAAAATTTAATTACCTCAGCAGCCTCTGAATGAGTGACGTTGGTCCAACAGGGCTATTTTCGTCACGGATGACTCGTTTCCAGTGGAAAGCGACGCAGTGAGACCAGACGTTCTCTTTGCTGAACTGCCGTTGGCTACGAAATTTAGAGTGAGACGTTCTTCGCTTTTCTCGGAAACTGGGCGCTGCAGGGTAAAGGGACGTGTAACTTTTTTATTGATTTTCCCGGAAAAACCTAAACGTTCGACGGTGGCTCATCCCGCGAGATACAGACACGAGGTAGCTGGCAGCAGGCGCAGCCGGTCAGCGAGATAATGGCGGTCGCGCCATAAATTGAGGTATGACGCCCGCGTGTGCCTGCGCCACTCATTATTTCGGTGAGCACGGCGCACTGCCTGTGTATCCCCACACTCCATGCTTGAAAAGCCGTCCCATTTCCCCTTCACGCTGGATGAGTTCAGGGGAGTCAAACTTTTTTGTCCTCCAATTTACTACAATACTAATAACTAAGAACAGCGCAACTGCAGCATTCCTGGCTAGTGATCTATTTGCGAGATAAATGCGTACAACATTTGTCAAACATAAAATTATGATAAATGATCATATCTGGTGTCTAAACACCACTAGTCATTATCAAACTCGAAGCTTAGAATTCGTGAATGGTGATGACACAATTTTACGCCATAGTTGAGGACTATAATGTATTCTTATAGGGAGAGTGTGACAAGGTAAAAATATCATGTGCGAGCAAACACTGAGCAAGTCACGGACAGAGCATACCGGGAACTTGGAGGAAGAGAAAGAATGTTCCCACCGGAAGCGTCAGGACAAGCACAGAGTACCAAAAATCGCGCTGTGTAGGTTCAAGAAGCTTTGCGGGAAGAACACATAAAATAAGGAGAAAAATATGTATTGGAGAAGTTATACAGTGAAAGTATGATGTATTTGATTTGGAAGGGGACAGGTTGTCATTCTTACAGAAACCATGGAAATATTGGAGCATTTAGGGAAGGTCAAGTATTTTTACACCCTGGATTTAGAAAGCGGCTATAATAAGATATCAATGGACCCACCAGGACAGGGAGAAAACAGTTCTCAGGTCCAAATATCAACACTATGAATACAGGAGGACGCCAATGGAATTGAAAGGAGCAGCTACTACATTTCAGTGACAGGGTTACAGGGAAACAAATGCTTGGCGTATATTGACGATATTATTTGTTATGGAAGCTCCTTGATAGAATGTAATGAAACGTTTCGAGAAAATTTCAACAAACTAAGGGAACATCGGATGAAGTTCAGTCAGAAGAATGCGGATTTTCACGAAGGGGAAAAGTATTTTTTCTTTAGGTTAGTAGGGCACCATCGCAAATTTGTAAAGGACCTCAGTGACATTGCAGCACCCTTGCATAAATTGTTAACCCTGCTCTTCTGGTCACTCTTACTACACAAATGTACTGTTTGGGTCAATACAACCTAATATAAGAAAATTCAAAAAAAATATTATACTCAAACATAGTTTTTTGCGCAGTTGTAAGCCATCAACATTTCTGTTGTATTACAATATGTCGTTAATAATAATAGTGATAATTTTAATAATAAATGTGTTATTTTAATGTTCACACAGGGTAAATGAGAAAGAACAGACAGTTCGATCAAAAAGTCGTTCTCCACATCCATCCATCTGTTCATCCGTCCGTATCATCTCCTTTCCTTCTGAGTCATTGCAGTCTGGACTCAAGTAGATGACGCGTGTTTCGCATGTATGTTTATACACTTTCCAAAACATGTTTGTTTTATTGGCATTGATTGAAGGACAGAACTTACAGTCTGCTCGTTTATTAGGGTCTCTAGTTGTTACTGATTTGGGCACACTTGCCAACCCTTCGCGGTCTTTAATGCTCCTGACCATTCTCAGAGAATCTTCTGTTTGATGCAATGTGCTCTGCTACTAGTGACTTTACAAGCTCTTCCAGAAATATTTTCCTTCAAGTCCATTTTATAAGAGTCCAAGTTTTTACAGTTTCTAACTCACAATTCGACAAGAACCGATATTTTGATTAGACAGAATGGGCATATTATAAGCGAGACGGAACAGTTCAAGTTCCTACGTGTTCGGATAGATAGTAAGCTGTTGTGGAAAGCCCATGTTCCGGATCTTGTTCAGAAACTAAATGCTGCTTTATTTACCATTAGAACAGTATCTGAAATAAGTGACACTTCAAAACGAAAAGTAGTCTACTTCGCATATTTTCATACGCTTATGTCGTATGGTATTATTTTTTGGTGTAATTCTTCTGATTCAAAAAGGGTATTTTTGGCTCAAAAACGGGCTGTTCGAGCTATATGTGGTGTAAGTTCGAGAACCTCTTGTCGACCCCTATTCAGTAGTCTGGGAATTCTGACATTGCCCTCACAGTATATATTTTCTTCAATGTCGTTTGTTGTTAGCAATATTAGCCTAATCCCAAGAGTTAGCAACTTTCACTCAGTTAATACTAGGCAGAAATCCAATGTGCATGTGGAACGCACTTCCTTGACTCTTGTGGAGAAAGGAGTGCAGTATTCTGCTTCATCCATTTTCAATAAGCTACCACAAGAACTCAAAAATCTTAGCAGTAGCCCAAACTCTTTTAAGTCTAAACTGAAGAGTTTCCTCATGGCTCACTCCTTCTATTCTGTCGAGGAGCTCCTGGAAGAGCTAAAAAATTAAGCAAATTCCAGTATTACATTGTTGATTTTCTTTATATGAACTTACTACTTGTCACCTGAATATGGTTTTTTATATTTCATTTTATCTGTTTCTAATATCGTGTTATAATTTCATGTATTGACTCATTCCATGACCATGGAGACTTCTCCTTAATTTGGTCCCACGGAACAATAAATAAATAAATAAATAAATAAAACATGGCACGATCAAAGTTCACAAGAGATATCTGTTATAAGCAGCAACGTCAAAAATATTGTAGGAAACTATCATTGGCCATCTATTGGTTTTTGGTTTGCATGGATATGGAATTGTTCCTAATCAGGCTCGTCTGCAGTCCCTTTAGTTGAATTATAATATAAAATCATTTTTGACTTCTTATCATCTCTGTAAGTGATTTCCCCATCACGGTGGAGAGTACTTATAAGTACAACGTAGTTATTTCTCTTAGAAATACAATGGGAAATGCAAATGGAAATGAGCGTTTGGTGTGATTGGCCGGGAGGCCCCTTGCGGGGCAGATCCGGCCGCCTTGGTGCAGGTCTTATTACATTCGACGCCACACTGGGCGACCTGCGCGCCGGATGGGGCTGAAATGATGATGAAGACAGCACAACATCCAGTCCCTGAGCGGAGAAAATCCCCGACCCAGCCAGGAATCGAATCCGGACACGTAGGACGGCAATCTTTCACGCTGACCACTCAGCTATTGGGGTGGACTGATATGTAATTGACCACCGTGGTGTCATTTGTGAAGTAAAATTAATAGCTGTGTTCCTACTTGTCCGTCATGGAAGCTCTGGCTTATTTTTCTGTACGTTTCCCAAGATGGTCAGTTTCCTTTAATGGAGCAGCTGACCCAAATTGTGTGACGTACAAAAGTTATCAAATATTATGTTCTGACCTCTCAAATCAGTGGCGCGATCAGCAACAACTCAGATTCCCTGACTTTTTTCTAGTGCCGCTCCTCTCTCCTTTCCTGTAGAAATTTGGATTTTCTGTACATATGAATTTTTGCTGTCACACATTGTCCATATTTTAATACCATATTTAGCCGGTTTCCTAGGGATGTTCTGTGTGAATGGACTGCTGCCACTGAATGGTAGTAACTGCTCGTTGACGTTCAAATTTTCTCCTGGATCATACAGTTCTGGAAGGACTTCTAACCACTTCTCCAGATAATACGAATTTCTCAATTTTTTCAATACTTCGTGTTTGCTCTGTGGTGGATTTCTTATCAGATCACAAGACATGCGGTATTTTACAGAATGTTACAACTGACATGATTGCTCGTCAAGTATCCTCGCCCCACAAACGTTCATATATACCCTCAAGGAATAAGAGTCCTAAGTATGCGCGAAAAACAGAATCATTAATGTTTGGTTACTGTTGACCATAAACTCGTGTCTCTCAGTATTGGACATCTCTATTATTTCATTCTGAAACGCTGTAAAATAGGTGCAAATGAACTGATTACATCACTTATTCTGTTGCTTGCATACCTGGTAACTCCCGGGGAACTCTTGATGACACTAGAAGCTGGTAGGTTGGTGTGTTGTGCTGGTTGTTACAACTGCTATTCTGTATTCTAGTTTTTAGAAATAGAAGTCTGTGCCGGCCGAAGTGGCCGTGCGGTTAAAGGCGCTGCAGTCTGGAACCGCAAGACCGCTACGGTCGCAGGTTCGAATCCTGCCTCGGGCATGGATGTTTGTGATGTCCTTAGGTTAGTTAGGTTTAACTAGTTCTAAGTTCTAGGGGACTAATGACCTCAGCAGTTGAGTCCCATAGTGCTCAGAGCCATTCAATAGAAGTCTGTACACTGGGCTGTCGTCACTGTCATCAAAACACTCGCTTCAAATGCATTATTGGCTTGACCTCCGAACTTGGAAAGCGATCTTTCATCTGTTGAGGTACTTACTAATTTTTCCAATTAAATGTCAGTAAGTGATGTAATGGCCGTGATGTCGCAACTGAGACTGATCACAAACGATAGAGAACTGAGTATGACAATTCAAACTGAGCAGGAACAATGGATGACTCGAATATTTCCAAGTAGTAATGACAAGACCATAGCTGTAAATGCACAGAATTTGTTGATTTCTTGAATGTTGAGAGTAAGTATGAGCAATGAAAATTCGTTACTACTTCAAAATATAACAGACAACCAGAAAGAATTTTGGAACTAGAGCAATTATGTTCCTGTCGGGTCACTATGACCCGAACGTTACATATGTAACTTCTGAGGTTTCTAACCAAATGACTTAAAACACTTTAAAACTTTTTAAAATACGTACTGCCATTGCATTTTCAGACAAAGTCGCCTAATTTCATAAAGTTGCATTCATATTTAAATATCAATTGTAACTATTTCCAACATTTCGAGGCCCTGTCAGCAACTGTGTAAATATTAATTTTAATTTAAAAAACTGAAAGCCTCAGTTGCAAAGTTTACCTGGATTTACCCAGGTTTAAGTCGTCATAATCCAACCTTCTTAAGAATAAAAGTAACTGCCGTTTGTCCATAGTGGACATCGTCGAGCTAAAACTACAAATCCATAAATTATCGCCAGAGAGTAAAAATGTATCTGAAACTGCCTCGGCCCCACTTCGCGACCGCGATGCGCCAACCACGAGTGCTGTACTGCAAGTGACCGTAGCGTCATGAGATCGCCCTAGGCGGACACAATACCTTGCGCCTCCGCATAAACTGTGTAATGGATGCTCGTTGGGACGAGACGCAGACGTAACTACTGGCCTTGAATTTATTAGTTAAGTGAAATAAAGGAAAGATACAGCTGAGGAAAAGGGCATATATGTTATCCTGTGCCGAACGTACTTAGATCGATTGTCTTAACATTTACGAAGTATTCGTTGGTCATGATATGAGAAAGACATCACGTGCTTACAACGTATGGCCTGTGTAGGAAAATTTTGTGCTTAAGCACGAAGTTTAATCATCTAAAAGAACTTAGGAGTGAGAAGGATAATATAAAGCCAACATCGTCATTATTGTGACTAGATCTAAAAATGTTTTGAGACGTAAATGTTAAGAATTTACTTTGTAAGTGGGCTGTTTAGGTTTTCTTATTGGTAACGCCACGTAGCGCTCTGTATGAAAATCACTGGCTGTGCTGTGTGCAGTCTGTGACTAGTTTGCATTGTTGTCTGCCATTGTAGTGTTGGGCAGTTGGTTGTTAAGAGCGCGTAGCGTTGCGCAGTTGGAGGTGAGCCGCCAGCAGTGGTGGATGTGGGGAAGTGAGATGGCGGATTTTTGAGAATGGATAATCTGGAGGTGTGTTCATCAGAAACAGTACATTTGTTGTCCGCCCCGGTAGCTGAGTGGTCAGCGTGACAGACTGTCAATCCTAAGGGCCCGGGCTCGATTCCCGGCTGGGTCGGAAACTTTCTCCGCTCAGGGACTGGGTGTTGTGTTGTGTTGTCCCAATCATCATCATTTCATCCCCATCGACGCGCAGGTCGCCGAAGTGGCGTCAAATCGAAAGACCTGCACCAGGCGAACGGTCTACCCGACGGGAGGCCCTAGTCACACGACATTTCCATTTTTTTCCAGTACATTTGTAAGAATGGATGTCATGAACTGCTATATATATTATGACTATTAAGGTAAATACATTGTTTGTTCTCTATTAAAATCTTTCATTCGCTAACTATGCCTATCAGTAGTTAGTGCCTTTCGTAGTGTGAATCTTTTATTTAGCTGGCAGTAGTGGCGCTCGCTGTATTGCAGTAAACGCATGAACATCTTATTGACTTAGCATACGAAAGGTCATGAATGAACTTATGAACAAGTTTACATCTAATCTGTGACATCCGGCAATACGGGCCATATGGGGTAGATGGCCATTATTCTAGATTAATATATTAGACCTGAAATTATCTAGAATCAAGTCAAAATAAACTAATGCACGTGCCGGATTGAGCTTCATGACGAATTTACTGTTATGAGTCTTCATGGAGGTGATCCACACACATACTGTAAAAACTGTGTGTGGAACACTGCCATCATAGTTCGGGCCTGGTGACCACTGCCTTTGAACTTAGGAAATGACAGCGGAATTATATTTAAAGCTAAAGTGTGACTTGGCGAACATCTCTCCGGTCAACACATTTAAAACTATTGAACGACAGATGTCAATGATGCTCAACGCTAAAGTGTAACTTGGCGAATATCGCTCTGGTCAACACACTTAAAATAACTGACCGACAAAGGTCAATATGTACTTAAAGAAGTAGTCTAAACTATGGGAGGATGATGAGAAAATGGTTAAATTATGATGTGATTTGGCGAACAACCCTCCAAAAGACAACTTTAAACGTCATTGAGTAAGATCAATTCAAGCTGATCCGGCTAGTCTGAACCAAAACTTCGCATCAAGCAGATTGTGGCAAGGTGACGTTACCCTCCCTTGATACTTATATGGATATGACTACCATTAATTATGTTAATAAAACGTTTTGCATGACTAGGTGATGGCATCACTGCTGTCATATACATATAATATATTGACCACAATCGGTCATATTGATGGCTTATTTGGTAGCACCTATATTCTATAATGGGTTAGTGACTTGGTGATCGTCATTCCGGTTACCATACGTACATGCTACTGACCGACGCAGTTATTATCCACTAATTAAATCAAGTGTTGAAACCCTTCTGAACTGTAGAACGTGCATACCGAATATCGGTTGACCATCTGTGTGCATGTTCAACGTGTTCAATACGCCAAATATTAACCATTTACTCTGCTACCCTATATAATAATGAAATATTATTTAGGTAGCTGAATATTCCTATATAACTAATAGACACCGTTATAGATGGCTCCAAAAATATTTTTACGGTGTCAAACTAATATACCTAGCTATTCAACCTACGGGAGTACAGACATATGTTAGCAAGGGCAAAGCATACCCCGCATTAACATTACAGTGGAAGAAATAATGGTTGTAAACCTTCAAAGAAGCATCTATTTCGCATCTGCAGGTGGTCGTTAAGAAGGTTGTTTTTGTCATGTAGTAAATGTTTAAAAATTTGCGTTTCCTCTAAAATGTCTAACCTTGCACCTTTTACTTCACAATGCAAGAGCTGAATATTGCAGGGAGGGGGGGGGGAGGGGGGGGGGTATGGGTGCATGAGCCAATTGCACTAAATGTTCAGCAAATGTCGAACCACATGTGCGATCTCCAGTTTTATACGGAATATGCTCCTTGTACCTTGTTAAACTATGAATCAGATTATTCTGAAGACTATTATTATTGGAAAAACTGTCTTAAATCCCTGATTTTTTAAAAGACACCTAATTTTATAGAAACTTGGCTACAAATGGAAGAGGTACTATGGCAGACGAAGTAACAACTGCCACGGTACCTAACGTAGAAGCTGTCGTCGTTCTGTTGTTGTTTACTTTCTTGCTATAGAGCCGTCTCACAATTTCGGGCTCATAACTGTTATTTCGGGCTATTGTTTCAAGAGTTACCAGTTCCTGTTGCAAGACTTCCGCGGGTAAAGCATCACTCGTGTGAAACTCAGTTTTGCCCTTTTCTAGCAAGACATCCTGCAAAACACTGACGAAAGACAACAGAAAGGTTCCATATTCCTAGATTTTCGAGAAGTTTATGACGCTGGGCCTCACATCAGACTGTTAATGAAGATAAAGTCTTATGGATTCCCAGACGTATGAGAGACTCGAAGACTTTTTAGGTAATAGAAACAAGAACTTTGTCCTAGAATGCGAGAGATCACCAGAAACCAGAATATCGCCGGAAGTGTCCCAAGGAGCTGTAATAGGACTGGTCTTATTTTCTGTATATATAAATGATCTTGCGGACGGGGTGAGCGGCAATCTGTAGCTGTTTGCTCATGACGCTATTGTATACGGGAAGGTATCGTCGTTGATTGACTGTAGCGGGATACAAGATGACTAACTGGGGTAGTGAGTGGCATCTTGCTCTGAACGAGGAAAAATGTAGGTTAATGCAGATGAGTAGGTAAAACAATCCTGTAATTGTCGGATACATCATTTGTGGTGTGCAGCTTGACGCAGACGAAAATTTACAACAACGAAAAATATTTAATGTAGAGTAATGAAATTTCGGGAATACATTTGTCTAGGTAACATATCTTAGTGATTAACATTGCAAGTTCACAGGTTAATGTGAGCGCGAGATAAGCAGTTGCAAATGTGAAATGCTAATACATTAATAACCAGCGTGACCGCCATAGTGTTGAATGCAAGCATGCAAACGTGCATACATTGTGTTGTACAGGTGCAGGATTTCAGGCTGTGGGAAGGAGTTCCATGCATGTTGTCCTTGGTTGGTCAACACAGGGACGGCGGTCAACACAGGGACGGTTAATGCTGTTTGCGGATGGTGCTGGAATCATCGTCTGATGGTGTCTGAGATATGCTTGACAGGAGATTTGGGTTAGCGTTACTCTGTTGGAAAGCACCTCCGGGAATACTGTTCATGAACGGCAACACAACGGCTCGAATCACCAGGGTTACGTACAATTTTCCAGTCAGAGTGCGTGGGATAACAGCGAGGTTACTCCTGTTGTCATACGAAATCCCATCCCCGACTATAACTCCAGGTGTAGGTCCAGTGTGTCTAGCAAGCAGACAAGTTGTTTACAGGCCTTGAAAGGGCCTCCATCTAACCAACACACGGCCATTACTGGCACCGAGATAAAACAAGTACCCATAATAGAACACAACAGACCTCAGCTCTGCCCTCCAATAAGCTGTCACTTGACATCAGTGAAGTCGCCATTGGCGGTGCTCTAGGATCAGTGTAATGCACTTGCAACAGTTCGTTGTGTCACTGTTGTGCCAACAGCTGCTCAGTTCTCTGCTGGAGATGCAGTACGATGCGCTAGAGCCACACCACGAACATGACGGACTTACCTCTCGGTAGTGTCATGTGGCCGTTCGCAGCCTGTTCTTCCTGCTACAGTACATTATCATGACAACCGCTGCCAGCAATCATGTACAGTGCTTACATTCCTGCCAAGTGTTTCTACAATACCGCAGAAGGAACATCCAGCTTCTCGTAGTCCTGTTACATGACCTCATTCAAACTCAGTGAGTGTTCATAATGGCGTCTTTGTTGTCTTAAATTCGTTCTTCACTAACATAAACTCACCACGTCCAATCTCAAACGCAACTAACGCTCACGACCGTTACAGCGTGTTTTGAAAGCAAACTTGATCTGCATCCTCATAGTGATGGTATTAGCGCCACTCCTATGCGACTGGTGCGAAATCTGATTACATATCATCTTTCAGGTGTAGAAACAGTTCTACCATATTTCATTCATGTCGGAAACTACTTCTTGGTGTTGCGATTTTTCACCCGCCAATGTATGAGGGAGACAACGTATAAAACATTTGTGCAACTCATTCTTGAATACTGCTCGATGTGTGTAACATCTCTATGAAGACGGAATAAAGGAAGACTTTGAAGAAAATCAAGGGCGTGTTGCTAGATTTGTAACCGGTTAGATTAATCAGCTTGCACGTATTACGAAGATGCTCCGTGAACTCAAACGGGATTTGGTGGAGTGAAGAATATTTTCTTTTCGCGAGGCGCTATTGAGAAAATGAGAAATGGCGTGTGAGGCTGACTTCTGAACGATTCTACTATGGTCAAAGTACATTTGTCGTGAGGACCACGAAGATAGAAATCTTATTTGAAACTTAAACTTTTGCAATAATGTGTGTTTAATAGCAGGATGCTGGTGCACTAATGTCTGTTAAGGTATGTGGTGTCAAAAAGTTTAGTGCAACATTAGGCTGCTGACTCCCGCTTCCTGCATATTTCAGTAGCTTCCATCTTCAGGATGTGCCTCTCTTTGTTCCATTTCCTTAAGTTCAGTTGCCATCGTAATCCTTAGTCGTTAAGTACAAAATACTTTCCATGAGATACTATAAGGGTGACTTTCAGTCAGCTGTATGTTCTCATAGAAGATGAAGGAAAAATCAGTCAATTTCTTTGTTGGCAGTTCAGCTGTGTATGTCGAGACCAATGATGTGGAGTATCCTTCATCCTCTGCAAGCTTCTTCGAGAACCGTTTTCAGTGTCTAGAAGCATATTGCACATGTTGTTTATTGCTGGATGTAGATCTAACTTATCGCCCTTTGTGTTTGACGATGGAACTGAGCGTAACTGCGAGCTTCCAACTTGTTGCTTTAAAGCTACGAATATCTGCTTTCGCTAAGTCCTCCAATACTTTTATTATTAGTATTTTTATTATTATTGCTATTGTTATTATTACAGATGTAAATGTTACGCTTATTAAGTGATTTGATTGCGCTCTTAATCTGTATATTGTGTCACATTTCTAGCATAAAACTTGTGGAAAACGTGTGGATAAATGTGCAACGTCACGCCATTGCGCTAATAACTCCACATAAAAGAGTACAAAAATAATAAAACTATAAAGTTAAGAAAATTATTCCCGAGTAAGATGACACTTTGCATATGGGACTACGGTTGTTTTCGGTAGGAGTTAGACTCAAATGATAGAACGATGATCCAGATTAAAATATTGTGAGGTTTCCCTAAATCACTGAAGGTGAATGTCGAGACAGTTTCTGAAACATGCTACAGACGGTTTCCTCTTGCAGCCTTCTCCAACCGAACTATCACTCAGTCGCTCATCATTTTGTTGCCGTTGAGCCGTTGAACTTCAAAAATTTTATGAACAATCTTTCACAGTAGATACACAGTGTCAATACTAAGTGGTAAAATGTAGGAAATTGTGTTGCAAGCGTCCACTAGCTATAAATATTTAGTCTGACACGTTTGAGTGAATGGGGCAAATTATGGAAAATAGCCTTCCCTCATATTCGTACTACAGCGTCTCTGTTTCAGGTGTATTGCTATTAAACAGGCGACATTCTGTCACTCGAACGAGTCACTCCGTAAAATATCCAGGAGTATGCGTTCAGAGAAATTGAAAATGGAATGATGACACAGGAAAAAGTAAAGGAGTGGAAAATGCCACGCAGCTGTATTTGGAGATTACTTAGGTAATGTAACTCGCTCTTGGAGAAGCCAGATAGCAAGACTCTCATTCCACGTATTCTTGAGTACTATCAGTCTGGGATACTTATCCTGTAGGATTAGTACAGAAGGAAGCGATGATCAAAATAAATGTATCACGTTTCGTGACAGGTTCACTTATTAAGCATCATAGCACCACGGAGATGCCGACTCTATGCTGATTCTACAAGACATGTATTGAGCGTCACTGTGAGACTTACTGTATGATTCTCAAGTGGCAATTCTGAAGATGAATCGAGCAACTCAATCTAATGAAATAAGCATGACGGCAGAATGAGATAAACGTTAACTCGTAAGGACGGTTGCCAACAGCAATTGTTCGCGCGTAGTATTCGCGACTAGAAAACTAAAAGATGAAATGATAGCGATGTAAAAAGTAGCCGCGCCGAATACCATAAGGTGGCTTTAGAAGCACAACTATTCTCTGCTCACATCTCTTTGATCTAATGGCTGGAATACCGTTGAACACGCAGAGAGAAATTCCAGTATGTTGCTCCTATAACGTGTAACAAGAGCTAAGGCAGTCTAGTTAACCCACCTCTCCCAGTATCGAGGACGAGAGCATGCCGAATTGCGAACAAAAGGACACGGGCTAACAATGTGTACTCTTCCATGTGACACACTTTGTGTGTAAATGAACACGGTGGAGGAGTTGCGCTTATATCGGAAGCCGGTAACTCAGGGATTAAACTTTCTTTCTCTAGTGTAGCAATTAAACGTCCGCTAATTTTTGGGTACGTGACGACCGCGGCGCTTAACGAGGTCATGTATTGGATCGGCCGGAGCAGCTGCGTCCCACCGCCCGCTGGCAATTTCAGTTCGCAGCGCCAACAGCAAACCAGATTGCGAGCTCCTGCTATGACGATGTCCGCATCGCACCCAGGTGAAATTGTTACGGCTGGCGTTACGCCACGTGACTCGCCAGCATCGTAATTTGAATCCTACGCTAGCTATTCTGATTTGCATTTCCCATAGTTTTCTAAGTGAAGGACGGAACGCTCCGCACACCGTAGCCACAGCTGGCTCATTCTACATCTCGGCCGGATCGTAGTGAGTGTTCTATCATTGTTGATTTCTCGGTCGCCAAAAAACAGTAATACAAAAATATGAAGTTCTACAACGTGGGGGTATTTTGTTCTGGTTTCATGTTGCAACGAGTTAAGACGTTCGTTAAAATACACAACCCTGTTGCGCGAAGGATACCGTCAGTGATTTGATCTCCCATTGCAAAACAGCATATACTACAGCAAGGAAAGAATTAAGAGTTTTGACATGGCTACAAAACTATCAGTCGTGGAGTCTTGGCTCGGAACAGTTTTTCAGCCATGAATTGTGTAGGCTACTTATTCTATGAGAGTTTTCATTAAAATATATGAACTCTGAGATAGAGCTCCTTCTCTCCGCCGGAAGGCAGGACAAGGGATCCTAGCATCAGCGAAATGCGAAATGGGCCAAACTGCAGCGTACTGACTGTACGTTTTCGTTAAATACAGAAATCTTAAACAGCGGTAATGCTTTTTTTTTTTTAAATTCAACTTCCTTCAAAGTCCTCATACACGACTTTTTCCAGTGGTGCACGAGAGCGCTTGCGTAATAGCCTTCTCGTCCACTGCCATTCAATCGCTACGTAGGACCACAATTAATAATATCCCACGAAAAAAGTTCCTTAGTGATACGAGCTGTCTGTGTTGGGTTCGTAATTCCTCGTAGTGTGGTTTAAAATCACCATGGGAGTTATGAGCCTTTAACAACATGTGTAGGAAAACTAAGGTAGTAGACCAGAATGAGATTTTCACTCTGCAGCGGAGTGTGCGCTGATATGAAACTTCCTGGCAGATTAAAACTGTGTGCCCGACCGAGTTCGACTCTCGGTAAGGTAGTAGTGTCATACACGTGCATAGGACGTATAAATGCGAACTTTGGAAAGAGAAGTTGCGGTCAGAAAACCTCACAGAGCGTGTGCATACAAAATTGCGAATAACTGTCGTTTTACAATTAGTCAACCCTCTACGGAGTGTCATCTGGTGTCCGGCACAACTTTCCATTGCATTGTCATGCAGAAACCGCATTATGAGAAACTCTGTGCAATTTCCCTTCCAAAAATAATGGCACAAATTCACAAAACTTACAGCGAGCGATCAGCGAATGTAATTTTAGTGACAGATACATCTCGCTTCTTGTCATGAAGTATGTGTTCCTTAGATACATGTGGAAGTTATGGAACTATACGTGCAATAGTGCCATAAAAATGAAATCTGGAAGTGTTTATTCAGAAAAAGCATGGAATGGTTGCTGTGAATGTGAAGCAAGAGTGTGGGCTGTTGATAGAGTTCCTGGAACACGGAGTATCAGGAACTACTGAAGCGTATTGGCAAACCCTTACGAAACTATGACCTGTCTTTCAGACCAAAAGACTTTGTAAATGGAGATGTGAAACTCTTTTGGCTTCTTACATGGCATGAATGTATAATATCAACAGGACCGTTGTACCCGCGCTGTCCCAAGAATTTATAGTGTCTATTTGAGTCACAGGCACACACAGCGTACAGAATCTTAGTGTGTCGGAGGTGCACAAAGCTTCAACGACCAGCCAGCCATAGGTATACAGGCACCACTTAAGGCCCCGGTAAACGATCAAACGGTTTGTCAAACTTAACTGCTTTGTCAAATATTTGGCAGTGCGCGGCTTTGTTGACGTGCTTGTTAAATATAGAACTTGTTTGGCATGTAGCTCACTTTAGTTTATTACAATTTATCTCACTGTATTGTAAATTCCAGGAATTATGCAAAATGTTATCGAAAGAATTCATTGATAAAACAAAAGGGCACTGGAACTTATATAAATGTTAGAGATGCTGCGTCTTTCTGATTATACAATTATTACACAGGAAGACGTTAAGAAGAAAATAAATATTCTACGCACGTCAGACAAGAGGGATGATATTAAGAAGAATCCCGCAGACAGCTGGTAAATTTCTTGTTTTATTGATACACAACCGGTTTCGCAGCTTAAAGCCGCATCATCAGGTGCAACGGTGTCAAATGTTCATGGATACTCATGGCTCCAAGTTAAGATGTTTATTCAGTGAACATTCCCATTTTTTAAAATTTGTCTGCATCGGGATGATGGCAGGGCAGCCCGGTGTTGGGAAGGCTAGAAGCAGCCCAACTGGCAATTAAGAGCCCGTCTTAATCACCAATCTGGGCCGTCGACTTCCAAACAAGGATTCTCATCTCAATTCATGAAGCATATCTGTAACACTCGCGTGTTGATCAAACTTAACAGTAACAACCTAGTAGCCACCCTTTAAATTGCTTCGGTGTCTTCCTTCAGTCCGCACTGATGGGGGTCAGGAACACTTGAGCAGAACCAGAGAATGAGAAAATATATTGGCGTGTAATTTATACGACATCTCCTAAGCAGATGAAGTACACATTCTCCCAATAAATCGAAGTCGACCATTTGCCAACCCTACTACCGTCCTTATGCGCTCGTTCCATTTCGTATCTCTTTCCAATTTTTCTCCTAGATATTTTATCGACATGGGTGCGTCAATGTGCACACAGCTATTGCTGTATTCGAATAACACGCGACTGTTTTTCCTACTCATCTGAATTAGCTTATATGTTTTTTCATTTGGAGCAAGGTGACACTCCTTAAAGCAACTACAAATTTTGTCTAAGGCACCTTGCATTCCCCTACAGTCACTCAAAGACTTCACCTTACCATTTAACATAGTGTAATCCGTAAACAGCCGTAGACTACTGCCCGCCTTGACGGCCACGTCTTCATGTATGTAGAAATGATGAGCGGTCTTTCACACTTCAATAGAGCAGTCCGGGTGATAAGTAAATGATTGTCGTCTGACTAGGGCCTCCTGTCGAGTACACCGTCTTTCGATTTGACGCCACTTCGGCTACTTACGTGTCGATGGGGATGAAATGATGATGATTAGGACAATACAACACCCAAACCCTGAGCGGAGAAAAACTCCGACCCAGCCGGGAATCGAACCCGGGCCCTTAGGATTGACGGTCTATCACGCTGACCACTCAGCTACCGGGGATTCCATTGTTCAACAGTCGAAATACAATTTTCATATTCACAGTGTAATGGTAAACGGTCACGTAGATTAAATAGCAAGTGTTTTATGTCATGCTTTGACAGGAAACTAATAACTCGTGTTTACGAGATCGATGCAGTAGCTCGTAGCACTTGGTTAGAGCAATGGCATTAACGAAGTGAATAGTGCTACAAAGTGAAATCCGTTTCGGTAGCTAAGAACTTCAACAGCCGCAAAGAAACAACTCCGAGAAACTTTTCCAGAGAAATCCGCGGGTGAACAGGATCGTTCACCGACAGTCGTACGGCGCGACACGAATAGCTTCATACGACAACAGTAACTGTCGTGTTAATTTGCAGCCGCGTTGGTTATAGCGTGTTTATGAACAACAGGAGCATTCCCGTTGCAAGCTTGACGTGCTGCCACGGTATGAAACCACTCCTACAGCAGCTTCGTCCATGGCAGGCTGTTGGAGAGGACAGGCTGCGATACAACGTCGTTATCCCCTTTAATCGGCACCTAGGACCGATTATACACATGGCTATTGTGTGGAAATTGGGATCACGGAAGATGGATTCTGGGTCGTCTACAAAAATGGTTGAAAGGGCTCTAAGCACTATGAGACTTAACATCTGAGCTCATCAGTCCCCTAGGCTTAGAACTACTTAAGCCTATCTAACCTAAGGACGCAACACACACCCATGCCCGAGGCAGGATTCGAAACTGCTCCTGTAGCAGCAGCACGGTTCCAGACTGAAGCGCCTAGAACCGCTCGGCTACAGAGGCCGGCGAGCCATCTACATATGGGTCCAGCAGCATTTTGACGTAGGGAGTCGGTACCGGCAGGAGGTGGAGTCAGTGTCTTCTGGCTGTGTATGGAGTTATAGGTCTGGATCTGGTACGTTGCATACGGTGAGATGCCTCGGATCCTGTTTAAGTTTCACATAAGTGGGCGCTTAGGTGGCCCTTAGAGGTAACGTTCTGAAATACATTACAAGGAGCAGTCGAAAGAAAACCAGACACTATGTAACGAGCATGGCATGGACGTTAGTAACAAGCGCACTCGCTTGTGTGTGTGTGTGTGTGTGTGTGTGAGAGAGAGAGAGAGAGAGAGAGAGAGAGTATGGTTGTGTGTGTGTGTTTGTGTGTAGAGAAGTGTGTTTTGTGTGTGTGTGTGTGTGTGTGTGTGTGTGTATGTTTGTAGATAAGTGCCCTCTATTGGGAATCAGAAAAGAACAGCGCGAACGTTCACCGCTATGCGATATATCTGTTAAACGTGGGCGAAGTGAGGTCAGTGAGTCGAATGTGCTCCCGACTGCAGTATGGCGCCGGGAAAGAGTAACAGCGAGGTGTAGTGCGGTATTTAAATGCACAAGGAATGTCAGGAAACGCAATTCCGCTATGTTTGGTGAACACAGTGTGTCACGTGCGGGAATGTTTACGTGGAATAAACGACTTCGATAAGGTCGGGTGCTACTGAAAGACAGCAGACAACCGTGACAGCCTCATCTTGTAATTATGCCTCCTGTCATCGCTACGGTGGATGCTGCCGTGAAAAATGACGGACGACGGACGCTAGAAGACATTTGGATCATTTTGGCACCAGTTACGGTTCCACACACACCATAATGACAGAGCATCTGAAGTTCTGGAAAGCTATTGCACAGTGCCTCCCGCACAGTCTGAAGAAGGAGCAGAAGTTGAACTGGATGTCGACACCACTGTGGCAGCTGGGACGGTATCACGATGAAGAACATCAATGCCTATCCCGTAATTTTGCGGGAGATGAAACACGGTGTCATCATTTTGGGTTGGAGAGCAAGCGATAGAGCCAACAATGGAAGCACAGGGATTTTCCCCCACTATTTATACTCAAGGTTTTGTGACACCAGTTATCGCTTACTAGGCAAAAGGTTTGCCTTGAGAAGCTTTCTGTAACGACGGCATCACCTTTAAGTAATTCCAAGATGTGTTGCCTTCAGGATTACTCTTCCTGGTCAGAAGAATAGCATACAATGTCTTATCGCTCTGATTACACACAATAGGCTGTGAGTACTGTCGACCACGCTGTGTTACGGATGAGTTGAGAGACGATATTGAACCAAAGTAGTATCTTGGGACTAAATCCTTAAAAAATCGTCAGAATTACCGATATCATGTGTTTGATCTTTCCTTCCCTTTTCTTGCACCAACACCACAATGTGACTACTTACAGCGTCATATTTTCATCTTGTGGCAGAGAGTGGAACTATTATTGTTTTCAGCTCAGCACCGGTTAATGAACATACCTACTATGCTTCAGCGTTCTGCGACGTATAGAGCCCACGCTGCAGCTCTCGGAACACCTTCAGTTTATTTATAACCACATGGTATGGGGACACATTGCAGTGTGGCAGTGTGCTTATTTCGATTGTAAAACAAAAGTCACTGACGAAGACAGGAAATTTCTTTTAGTTTGTAACACGCGTTTAATTCTATGTCTTCCGAGTGTTAAAAAAATCTATCTCTTTCATTAGCTTCATTATATGTGTATTGTGTATCTTTTATTGTGGATCGATGTCTCCATAGAAACTAACATAAAACTTGTTAAAAACATTGTTAACTATATCTTGCCAAAACTATATTTCAAAAATATTGTGAAAGACGTGAATTGTATACATTTAGCCGTTGTGGTTCACAATGTTCCTGGATGGCTCTGAGCACTATGGGACTCAACTTCTGAGGTCATTAGTCCCCTAGAACTTAGAACTAGTTAAACCTAACTAACCTAAGGACATCACAAACATCCATGCCCGAGGCAGGATTCGAACCTGCGACCGTAGCGGGCTTGCGGTTCCAGACTGCAGCGCCTTTAACCGCACGGCCACTTCTGCCGGCATTCCTGGATGGGATATGAATATTGTGATAGCACTGACTTGAGATGCTAGTGCTAGTATGAGTTGTCAACATACAGGGGCAATCACGTCCCAATCCAAGATGGGAATAAAC
This sequence comes from Schistocerca serialis cubense, assembly GCF_023864345.2. Classification (NCBI taxonomy): domain Eukaryota; kingdom Metazoa; phylum Arthropoda; class Insecta; order Orthoptera; family Acrididae; genus Schistocerca; species Schistocerca serialis. The sequence continues at coordinate 34,668,746 of NC_064640.1, forward strand.
ACCACTCCCCTTGTCAGCGATGTCATCAGCATCACATGATGCACCACACCCCTCCCCTCTCCAGTCGATATTAAAGTGGTATTAAAACGAAACAGCCAATTTTTTTAATCTATCTTATTCAAAAATATTTATCCAAAATTAAATGAGTGGCACACACACAAACACACACACACACACACACACATACACACACACACACACACAGACACACACACACCACACACATGCCCGCACAGTGGTTATGCCATGAACGTTCACTAGTAAATGTGGAAAGCTCGATTTCTGTACCATACATGTTGTAAGGCACAATGGAGCCTCAAATTAAATACTTAGCACATCTGAATTTTTCAGTGATCCTTGTCAACTGTCACAATTTTAATTCAATATTTAAAGTGTCTGCAAAATGTCAAAAAAAGCAAAGTTTACATGAATTGTTGTTGTTAAAGGTTGGCGAAATGCTACGCAGCCAGCGTAACTGTACAAAGTGCGATATCCTGACAAGAACCCACCTCCCCGACGGACGTTTTCTAGTCTTGTTGCGATGCTTCAGGAAACGGGAAGTTCCAACCCATTGTAACCTCCCCCTCACTTATCTACCTTAATGACAGTGAAAAATTAAACCGCGTGTACCTAATGGAAATTTGGGAAAAGCAGTCGTCACCGAAGTTAATCTGTCGGTAAAGAGGGAGGAAAGGGTTACATCTAAATGAAAGGAAAAATGCAAATGAAACTGGTGGAAATTAATTTTGAAAAGGGGTAAAGTTAATGAAGAAAGTAAATGTGCGGCCGTTACGTTAACAATTAACTAGCGGTAACTAGATATTTGAGATTTGGGGGAAATTATGGTCGCCAGTCCTAAGGACAATTACTATAGTAACTGAAAAAGAAAGGTAATTACACATATAATTAGCACTAGAAGCGTGGCAACTGAAGGTTGACACGTGTAGTGTGAAAATTGAAAGTTTGTCAGAAGTAATAAATTTCGCTACACTCTGACTTAATTTAGCAAAAGAATTAATAAAACTGGAAAATCGAAAGTTAATTTAGTGACTGAAGTTAATAGTGAGCTTTCTTTCTGAAGCACATCGACATTCAGTAAAATAAGGTTAGTCTTGGACTACCTCAACAATCATTTCAAAAGCTACTTGAATCTACGCAATTTAGAAATGAGAGAATTAACTTTGAACTTGAATTAAATGATTCTGAACAATTAACAATAGTAAAATTTAGTACGTACCAAGCTGAGCAGCAGTCACAGGTAACTAAAATACGGTAACAAAACTCGCACTCTTAATTTGTGCTTGTGCAATCTAAATATTGTAGCCAGCTGAACTTTGAAATTAAAGCAGTGAAATCGAATGATGCTGGCGTTTGAATTTCAACGACCCTCGGGCTCATTTCGGAAAAGGAAGGGACCATGCTTGGCAATGCAATTGGGACAATGAGCAACAAAGGTTCATGCTAAGTTGCTGTAATTTTGCGAGGCAAATGGAACAATTTGAAAAGCTGAGGTCTGCCATACAGTTCTGAAACTTTACGTGCTTTTAGTCTTCCTTGCGCCTTCTTCTCGACACGGTCACCAGGCGAAACGGGCTCTTGATGTGCGCCAGCTAATGCTTACCGTCCGCGACACCATGTCAGAAACTATCATCGCGAGTCGAGCGCAATTACGTGCTGCCAAACCCCGATAGCGCGGCAACTCCATGGAGCGTCACACAACACACCTGCTCCAGTCGCTACTCCAGCCAGACCCTCTCTGCCCGCGCTCCACGCGGCAGAGTTAACACTACCAAAGATCCTACACACTTTGATTCTTCACACGACCCGTCGATGTAATCGTTCGATAGCAGTTTTCCCTAGGCAAGACCCAGCTTAAAAATACAAATAATATTTACGAAACAAACCAATTATACATCGACATGAGTGCATAAATATATATATATATACAAACAGTAAAACAATTACAATATATAAAGAGACAGAAATGTCATATCTTGAGGTAACAAAACAAGGAAAAAAAATAATAGTAGAATAGATGGAAATAGGAGGATATGCATTTCCGGCGTTACACGTGCCCCACATTGTCTGAGGATGTTCGTGTAACGTAAACAGACTCAGAAAATGTCCCAAAAAAGAAACAGCGGTAATGCATATGCTCAAAACATCAACAAAATTTAGCATTCGTCTAATTAATCATAAATCAATTTTTAGACCATAATAACTGAGCGGAGACACTCCTAATCTTATTCCACTCTGTCATCTTGCACAAAATAAAACAGGTTGACAACATATTAAAATTCATAGAAGATATAGAAAATGGTTTAGCTATTCCAAAATCGTCAAGATCCGTAACACTATCATGAAATGGAATACTATTTACAAAATTAATCAGAGTACATGGTCATAAAAACAGGTAGATTAACATACGCAAATTAATTATTAATTACATAGAATACACATTTTATATAACCTTTTCGTAATTAATACGCTTGCCATGAGAGTCCACTTAATGCTAAACAAGAAAATAATATTCAATAGATCGAAAAAAACATAAGTATTGACAGCAGAATTCATTCACATCATCTGTCCGTGAAGAAAAACAATTTCGCCTTCCGTACTCGCAAGTACAAAGAATGCCGACAGCGGCACAAGAGCCGACAGCGGCACCGCCTCGCCAGTATTGTTGCGCCCGCCTGTGCGGCACGCTTGATCTCACTCGCCTGTGTAACGGCATTTCCAGAACGTCCGTTTCACTGAATTCTTTCGGAAAAACTCACTCCCGAGTAATCTCAAGGAGTCCATTAACACTATCACAGTGGATAACTCAACACTGTCCATCATCACACATGTACAAGCCTGAAACTTAAAACAGCGTCTAAGTACACTCCTGGAAATGGAAAAAAGAACACATTGACACCGGTGTGTCAGACCCACCATACTTGCTCCGGACACTGCGAGAGGGCTGTACAAGCAATGATCACACGCACGGCACAGCGGACACACCAGGAACCACGGTGTTGGCCGTCGAATGGCGCTAGCTGCGCAGCATTTGTGCACCGCCGCCGTCAGTGTCAGCCAGTTTGCCGTGGCATACGGAGCTCCATCGCAGTCTTTAACACTGGTAGCATGCCGCGACAGCGTGGACGTGAACCATATGTGCAGTTGACGGACTTTGAGCGAGGGCGTATAGTGGGCATGCGGGAGGCCGGGTGGACGTACCGCCGAATTGCTCAACACGTGGGACGTGAGGTCTCCACAGTACATCGATGTTGTCGCCAGTGGTCGGCGGAAGGTGCACATGCCCGTCGACCTGGGACCGGACCGCAGCGACGCACGGATGCACGCCAAGACCTTAGGATCCTACGCAGTGCCGTATGGACCGCACCGCCACTTCCCAGCAAATTAGGGACACTGTTGCTCCTGGGGTATCGGCGAGGACCATTCGTAACCGTCTCCATGAAGCTGGGCTACGGTCCCGCACACCGTTAGGCCGTCTTCCGCTCACGCCCCAACATCGTGCAGCCCGCCTCCAGTGGTGTCGCGACAGGCGTGAATGGAGGGACGAATGGAGACGTGTCGTCTTCAGCGATGAGAGTCGCTTCTGCCTTGGTGCCAATGATGGTCGTATGCGTGTTTGGCGCCGTGCAGGTGAGCGCCACAATCAGGACTGCATACGACCGAGGCACACAGGGCCAACACCCGGCATCATGGTGTGGGGAGCGATCTCCTACACTGGCCGTACACCACTGGTGATCGTCGAGGGGACACTGAATAGTGCACGGTACATCCAAACCGTCATCGAACCCATCGTTCTACCATTCCTAGACCGGCAAGGGAACTTGCTGTTCCAACAGGACAATGCACGTCCGCATGTATCCCGTGCCACCCAACGTGCTCTAGAAGGTGTAAGTCAACTACCCTGGCCAGCAAGATCTCCGGATCTGTCCCCCATTGAGCATGTTTGGGACTGGATGAAGCGTCGTCTCACGCGGTCTGCACGTCCAGCACGAACGCTGGTCCAACTGAGGCGCCAGGTGGAAATGGCATGGCAAGCCGTTCCACAGGACTACATCCAGCATCTCTACGATCGTCTCCGTGGGAGAATAGCAGCCTGCATTGCTGCGAAAGGTGGATATACACTGTACTAGTGCCGACATTGTGCATGCTCTGTTGCCTGTGTCTATGTGCCTGTGGTTCTGTCAGTGTGATCATGTGATGTATCTGACCCCAGGAATGTGTCAATAAAGTTTCCCCTTCCTGGGACAATGAATTCACGGTGTTCTTATTTCAATTTCCAGGAGTGTACATCGGCAATGACTAGTAAAACACATATTCATGCAATCCTACAGCTAGTTACAAAATCATATTTACATTGCTTAATCTACTGTGACTCAGCTGAAAACTTAAGCTAGCAGCTTGGATTTTTAAATTGATTAATATTCAGTAACTCTTAAATCATTTAATCAACATAAATTACTTATTAATTACAACTTCTTTAATGACCTCTAGGTCAGGCAAAAGCATCGCCACATGGCACATCCTTAAATCTTACCCTCTATATCTACATACTGTACAAATTACCCTATCTGTGGTACTAATCAATCCTTGGTTGGTACAATTTCGGGTCTACAATGTTTCGTATACCTAATAGCTTTCCAGAGCTTGGATACTCTAAGCAATAAGCATTTGTGTGAGGTATACCAGTGACTTTATATGGTCCATTATAAACAAACTTAAATTTAGAGATTTCATAGTCTATGTCGCTCGATTTCTCATGAGCTTTTACAAGTACTAAGTCTCCGATCGCAAACTTAGCAAAACGCGCTTTAGCGTCATGACGACGTATGCGAGCATCGGCTTTAAGCTTCATTACTTCTCGCAAACGATCTTTTTTCACACCAATACTAATGTCAATCCGTGGAGGGAATTTGATTATCTCTTCCACTAAACTTTTACTTCTGTCATCCAACAGGATTTCCTCTGGAGAAAATCCCGTCGATTCATGTCTCAAGGTGTTCATAATTCTCTCAAATACTGCTACATATTTGCCCCATGCCCCATGGTTGTGATGGCAATAGGTACGGGAAAGTCGGCCTCGTCTTTGTTCGTGTGTTACGTTTGACATACCGTCTACAATACTTTCCAATTCACTTTCTACATTATTGTCAATGCCGAGATTCTTCACATTACAGTAGTTCAGATTCATACCTACGTCAATACCATTTGGCCAGTTAACAATGTGTATAGGCTGGTACTGCCTATGCACACCGTCTCCTGCCTCGTCAAAACTAACTACTATTGTTTTATCTTGGGACGTACATGTCAAAGTTTTGCTTTCGCAATTAATCACTGCACGGTACTTTAATAGCCAATCTAACCCGATAATTACTTCCGTAGTTAAGTCTGGCACGACGACAAACTCTTGCTCAAATCGTGCCCCACATATCTCGAAGTTGACAAAAATCTGTTTTGTGACCGGTTTACTGGCCTTCCCAGTAGCACCGATAATTTTCACTCCTGTTACTGGCATAACTACGATGCCGGGTCTGTCTTTCAGTAACTCAAATATTTTCCCAGATACAGCACTCAATTCTGCACCGGTGTCAATCAACACGTTTAGTTGTAGGTCGTGCATATTAACAGACACTACTATCTGTCTTCACTTGTCCTCGACTGTTTCATTATTTTCCCACACTAAATCCTCGTCTATATCCATGTCATTCCAGAAACAACCATCCGGCTTTGATCCTAAATTCGGCTTATCTGGCGGCTTTTTCTGCCTCTGTTCACATACAGTTTTAATTTCAACACGTTTGTCCTCAGGCTTAGTCTGTAGCTTCGCCTCCAATACCGAAACCTGTTCCTGTAACTCGTCAACTAGTGAGTGTTGCTTTGCTATCAATTCACTAATTGTCACCTTCGTTGATTCCACTTTGGTCAGATTGATCTCATCTGCCAATCTACCTGGAATAATGTGCCCAGTAGCATCTGAAATTACTTCCTCTGGATTTGCGCAACCCACACTGCTACCGTCTGACCGTATAACGTCAGCTCTAACCTCATACACGCTATAATCTACGTGCTTTTCTACCAATCGTTTACGGCTATCACTAAAATTTTCGTAATCTTTCTCCTTAATACTCTCGCAATGTTTAAACTGGATGTTCGCGTCGGATGGGTCGGCTACTTCTACGACTACAACTTTCGGTAAAGTCTGCCGGTTAGGGCCAGAACTTTCCGTTACTACTTCAACATTCAACTCCTGCGGGACGAAACACGACGCATCTTGCTCGTGCTCCCCCTTAACATCAACTATTTCTAGTAAAGTATGCCGGTTAGGGCCAGAACTTTCTATCACTTCACAATCACTATCTTCCTGCGGGACGAGACGCGGCAAATCCTGCCCGCGCTCTCCATAAACACTTCTCCCGTACAGGCCCCTATAATCTCTTAGTTCGTCGTATTGTAAGTAGGCTGTTTAGGTTTTTTTATTGATAACGCCACCTCTGTATGAAAATCACTGGCTGTGCTGTGTGCAGTTTGTGGCTGCTTTGCATTGTTGTAATACTCGCCATTGTAGTGTTGGGCAGCGGCAGCTGGATGTGAACAGCGCGTAGCGTTGCGCAGTGGGAGGTGAGCCGCCAGCAGTGGTGGATGTGGGGAGAGAGATGGCGGAGTTTTGTAATTTGTGATGAACTGCTATATATATTATGGCTTTTGATGATATTAAGGTAAATACATTGTTTGTTCTTTATTAATATCTTTCATTTGATAACTATCCCTATCAGTAGTTAGTGCCTTCAGTAGTTTGAATCTTTTATTTAGCTGGCAGTAGTGGCGCTCGCTGTATTGCAGTAGCTGGAGTAGCGAAGATTTTTGTGAGGTAAGTGATTTGTGAAAGGTATAGTTTACTGTTAGTCAGGGCCCATTCTTTTGTAGGGATTATTGAAAGTCAGATTGCGTTGCGCTAACAAAATATTGTGTGTCAGTTTAAGGACAGTCGTGTATAATTGTTCAAAGGGGACGTTTCAGTATAAGCGACCGAACTGCCTTAACCAGACCTCATCCCTCTCTGCATCCCCTCGCTCGATGACGGACGTTTTATCCGACATCTGATCTTCTTTCAACACTTCCGAATCATTCTTAAACTCAATCTCCAGTTCCGCTGTGGGTATTACAGCTGCCACTTTATAATCGATTTCCGGAACACTACTTAAATTGTTCTCACTGACAGTGAATGTATTTTCTACTGCCGTGTCTACAGCTGATCTACTACTTGTGGGCGCACTCCTTTCTCCTAACACTGGCACAGTCTCCCGCCGTTGATTATTCCACACGGAATTTTCGTAACGACGACACCTGGGTTTTCTCCTGTTATTGGGCCGCCAAAATTTCTCCACGCCTGGTCGGCCCCTCACCGGCGCGGCTAACGGTTTCCCTGTCTCGTCCCAGCAGATACGCTCCCCGGATGCTGCTGAGGCGGCTGATCACACCCTCTGGCGTTATTACTATTCTGTGAAGCCCGTATCACGTTAGTATGATACTGGTTTCCGTCATTCCTGTTATTATTTGCATTGTACCGATTGTTATTACGGCCCGAACCATTATTGTTATTGCTGCCATGGTTGCTGTATGCATTATTCCCGTGGTTATCGTTGTTGTGGTTGCTGTGGTACCCGTTGTTGTTACCACGGCCTCTGCCACTGTCGCGATTATTGCGCCAATTGTCCTCGTCCTCCACTCTTTCCAGGAAATCATTGATTGTCCTGTAATTGCTTCCTACGTATCGTTTTGTATCATCTGGAAGCTTCTTGTAGAGTTCCCAGACTATTTCGGATTCCGAGCGGCGGTCACGCAAATATTCCAACTTGCGGATCCAGCCCTCACAAAACTCCTTCATCGAACCGCGCGAATTCGCATCGAAAGGCTTCGATACGACAAATTCGCGCCAGACACTTTGCTGTTTTTGCTCTGACCAGTATTCAGCCAGAAACAAATTTTTAAATTCGTCAAAAGTCAGGTTCGTAATGTTGAGGTTCAAGCCCCAACGCTTGGCATCAACAGCCAACACATCAATAATCGCATGAATTTTTCTCTCATCAGTCCATGATCTGGGTAAAACTCTTTCACAATTCTTAATGAAATCCGTCGCGTGTATACCGCCTTTTTTCAAGGGGTCGAACCGCTCCTCTTTCGTCAACAATCCCGAACTATGTGCATAGATTGGCACATAGCTCTGTTTTTCGTCAAGTTTCTTTTCTAATTTCGACACTCTCGTAATTACTTGGCAAGTGGTTGTCGCAAGCGTTTCTACTTCCCTTTTTTTCTCTTCGCAGGTATTAGCCTGCTTCGTCACTTTGGTATCTACTTCGGATACTAAAGCCTTTAAAGTTTCCACCTCCTTTTGATCCTCTTTTTTCACTAATTGAATTTGTTCCGTCACCTTATTCTCGATGATCGGAGCAACTGATTCTCCTACACTTTTCTCGATTCTGCTAATTTCAGAATTAAAACGAGTATTTATGCTCGCAATTTCCGCCTGAACGCCTATCATTTCCTGTTTAAGATTACCGATTTCGTTATTAATTACAACAATATCTTCTTTGATTTTATCAACTTTTGTGTTAACAACTCCAACATTGTTGATAACAACGTTAATAGCTTTGTTCTGATTGTCTAGCATCCGTTCAAATTTTTCAGACTGAGCTTCTTGCTTGGCAGCCTGATCTTCTTGCTTGGCCGATTGACTCTTGATTTCGTTAATCAAAACATTCAATAAATCAGTTAAATTCCCGGAAACCACCGGTTTTACTTCCGCAGCGGCTTCCTCTTTAATTTTCCCCCCGTATTCGTCATCAAGGGATTCAGATTTGATTTTCACTTCCGATTCCGAAACATTTTCTAAAGTTTGGAATTCCATTTCTGCTCTTTGTTGCGTTTCGGCGGTCGCGTCTTTCATGCTAGCCGCCTGTCCCTGAACAATGGGTACCGCGGTGCGCGTTTCCCACTGTTCGACCGATTGTTCCGTATCCAAGCCTACCAAATTTTGGCAATTGTTGCCTTCACTCACTTTAATAATTTTCAATATAAATGCCAAATCTCAAATATAATTAGGATTACTACCACTACTTATTCTCGCTGACGTAACGGCCTGTACGTAACCAGTACTTCGTTACGAGATTTGCAACATACAAAATTCGTGTCCAGAACAACCTCAAATCCGAAGATTGTCCTATCACCAGGTCGCCACGTGTAACCTCCCCCTCACTTATCGACCTTAATGACAGTGAAAAATTAAACTACGTGTACCTAATGGAAATTTGGGAAAAGCAATCGTCACCGAAGTTAATCAGTCGGTAAAGAGGGAGGAAGGGGTTACATCTAAATGAAAGGAAAAATGCAAATGAAACTGGTGGAAATTAATTTTGAAAAGGGGTAAAGTTAATGAAGAAAGTAAATGTGCGGCCGTTACGTTAACAATTAACTAGCGGTAACTAGATATTTGAGATTTGGGGGAAATTACGGTCGCCAGTCCTAAGGACAATTACTATAGTAACTGAAAAAGAAAGGTAATTACACATATAATTAGCACTAGAAGCGTGGCAACTGAAGGTTGACACGTGTAGTGTGAAAACTGAAAGTTTGTCAGAAGTAATAAATTTCGCTACACTCTGACTTAATTTAGCAAAAGAATTAATAAAATTGGAAAATCGAAAGTTAATTTAGTGACTGAAGTTAATAGTGAGCTTTCTTTCTGAAGCACATCGACATTCAGTAAAATAAGGTTAGTCTTGGACTACCTCAACAATCATTTCAAAAGCTACCTGAATCTACGCAATTTAGAAATAAGAGAATTAACTTTGAACTTGAATTAAATGATTCTGAACAATTAACAATAGTAAAATTTAGTACGTACCAAGCTGAGCTGCAGTCACAGGTAACTAAAATACGGTAACAAAACTCGCACTCTTAATTTGTGCTTGTGCAATCTAAATATTGTAGCCAGCTGAACTTTGAAATTAAAGCAGTGAAATCGAATGATGCTGGCGTTTGAATTTCAACGACCCTCGGGCTCATTTCGGAAAAGGAAGGGACCATGCTTGGCAATGCAATTGGGACAATGAGCAACAAAGGTTCATGCTAAGTTGCTGTAATTTTGCGAGGCAAATGGAACAATTTGAAAAGCTGAGGTCTGCCATACAGTTCTGAAACTTTACGTGCTTTTAGTCTTCCTTGTTGGTTGATTGAAGGTTTGAAGCCGTCGATTGAGGAGGTGGCGACAGTCACTCATTGTCGGCCGTCGCTGTTGCAGAAGCTGGATGTTGGCGCGCCTTCTTCTCGACACGGTCACCAGGCAAAACGGGCTCTCGATGTGCGCCAGCTAATGCTTCCCGTCCGCGACACCATGTCAGAAACTATCATCGCGAGTCGAGCGCAATTACATGCTGCCAAACCCCGAAAGCGCGGCAACTCCCGGGAGCGTCACACAACACACCTGCTCCAGTCGCTACTCCAGCCAGACCCTCTCTGCCCGCGCTCCACGCGGCAGAGTTAACACTACCAAAGATCCTACACACTTTGATTCTTCACACGACCCATCGATGTAATCGTTCGATAGCAGTTTTCCCTAGGCAAGACCCAGCGTAAAAATACAAATAATATTTACGAAACAAACCAATTATACATCGACATGAGTGCATAAATATATATATATATATATATACAAACAGTAAAACAATTACAATATATAAAGAGACAGAAATGTCATATCCTGAGGTAACAAAACAAGGAAAAAAAATAATAGTAGAATAGATGGAAATAGGAGGATATGCATTTCCGGCGTTACACCATGACAACGCAATCGTCGTAGCACTCGGACAAAGGAAGCTGCCGAAATTACTGTTCTCGCTTCCGGTGCTATGAATCCACATGTGAGCACACGACTGCTTGAACACGATATTGGCATTCCTAATACCAGTGTACATCGTATTCTTACGCGTCACCAGTTCCATCCTTACCATATACACCTACATCAAGAATTACATGGGAATGATTTCCATTACCGTGTACAGTTCTGTCAGTGGGCATAGCAGCAAATCCTTGCCAACCCGAACTACTTCTCCAGTGTTCTATTTACCGATGAATGTTCCTTCTCAAACAAAGAAACGGTAAATACGAGGTACATGCGTTATTGGTCCAACGACAACCCACGATGGCTTGGACAGGTGGAACATCAGCGTCAATGGCGAGTTAACGTTTCGTGTGGGACGCTTGGTACTACAATTACTGGACCTTATTTCATCAATGGTAGTCTAAACGTAGCAGCGTATGCCAACTTCCTCAGACGAAATCTTCCTCCTCTTCTGAATGAAGTGCCACTAAGAACCAGAATGCTCATGTGGTATCAACACGATGGATGTCCAGCACATAAAGCCTTGCGTGCACGTCGTTTTCTGAACCGAAAGTATACTGCCAGATGGATTGATCGAGGATGAACAGTTACTTAGCCTGCTAGGTCTCCTGATTTAAATCCCCTGGACTTTTTTCTTTGGGGATGCATTAAAGACGTTATCTATCGCGATATTCCAACAACTCCAGAGGACATGCAGGAACGCATCGTGCTTGCTTCTAATTCTCTTCAGCAGGCAACAATGGAAGCAGTAAATAATTATTTCATTCAACGAGTGGACCATTGTATCGTTGTACATGATCACAACTCTGACAACCTTCCAATGTTCTACTCCTGGGCAATGGTACAGGAGAGGCAAAGTCAATTTTGTGTTATGTTTTACTTGGTTTTCATTTGTTTTCTGACAACTCCAGCAAATGGACGGGTTTGTGATCCCGGACTCAAAGTCAATGTAGCGTTTCCTCTCCTATCAGTTAAATAAAAGAGATCATATGGTCCTCCGATGACACATTACAACGTCAAACACACTAACGAAGCGCCGGCCGCTGTGGCCGCGCGGTTCTAGGCGCTACAGTCCGGAACCGCGCGACCACTATGGTCGCAGGTTCGAATCCTGCCTCGGGCATGGATGTGTGTGATGTCCTTAGGTTAGTTATGTTTAAATAGTTCTAAGTTCTATGGGACTGATGACCTCAGAAGTGAAGTCCCATAGTGCTCAGAGTCATTTGAACTATTTCAACCACTAACAAAGCATATTGTAATGTACGCAAGTTGCATAGAGAGGGCTACATTGAAGGCACCACATGAGTAAATTGTAGCAAGTTTCATTCGATGATTCCCTATGTCATCTGGTGGACACTTGCTTATTTTGTCTCTTCTATTGCTGTCTGCATGTACCAACGAAGTTTCTTCTACGAGGGCTGGGATGCCACCTAATTTATTAATTAAATCCAAAATGAGGGAAATGCGTTTTCACAATCGACCTTATAAGAGATTCAGTCCAAAATCAGTAGTCACAATAACGATGGCGAAGTTTGATTATAACCTTTAAAACAGCTTCACGGTGTTGATGAGGGAAGTAGATTAGGTCGAAACGTATTATGAGGCAGAGTTAAAGTGTAACTCACTTTCAATTAAACGAGGTAACCACTTGCAGAGCACATGTACTACCAGGATTAAGCTAATTTTAGACTCGGTAGAGACCTATCCGAACTACTTCCTGTCTGCCCACTAAGCGCTCTTTCGTGTTTGGTAACTAAAGACCGCCAGTTACTTGTAACACTCAATAACTTCTATAGTTACTCCTTGCAAGTCGCCTGTAGATATTTGGAATTGTAGTTAAATAGAAACCAGCGTGGATAATGTCTTCAGCATTATCAGAATAGTGGGTTGATGTATTCACCTTTACATGTTAATACTATAAGTTATCGCCTTAGCCCAAAATCTGATGGGGAATTCCCTGCTATCTCTCGATGATCCAGGACAACGCGGCATAATCTCATAGGTTTCCCACACTCCCTGAACTTCTATTACTTGTGGGGTGGGTGTGGTGTGCGTACTGTAAGACCTTCGCTACACAAACCATCAGATTATTTGACTTGTCGCTCTAACGAAGTAGGCGAATGTCAGCAATATGTTTCGTGGTCTTATCGTGGCGTGTTTATCTTCTGCCGTTCGGTCAGACGATAGAAATTCCACTTGCACGCTTAGTGTAGCAGATTGACGGTGACCAACTTTAAACAGGACTTGATTAATTTTGACACACATTTATTAAAATAATAACAAGCATAAAATAACTTAACTTGGTTCTGGATGCTATTTAAAATTGACAATCTGAAGCTCCTTTGATCTTGGTACGTTAATCGTATTCTCACATCTCTCTGATACTTGACAAAAGTGTCTGTACATTTATCTTCATGGCTATGTACAGGAATATGGTAATCTTATTAGGCGCAGACTGAAACTTGACTATAGACTAATGCAGACTAATACAGAATAATGCAGAATAATGCAGACTGACTAATCGGAGGTCTGTACACTCGTTATAATACCTCGCGCGTTCAGGTATCACTGCGCGAGTGTGATCCGCGAGGAGAAAAGGTTCTACGTTAGCAGCAATCTCATTGGCTGCGTTACATATTAATACGAGGATCGGCGGAAGCAGAATTTGGTCCTTCTTTAAGGCAGCGCCATCTCCTAGTGCGGAGACAGACGAGCGCTGCGCCTGCGCTGTTGTGCTTAGCGGGGCGCGCTCTATTGGGAAAGTTGTGTACGCGCTGACTACGCGGAACTATGTACACAACAGTGGGTAACCTCTGTTTCTCACAGGCTCGTATAGTTACTGCGGCTTAAGCAGTCGGACACGTTGCAATAAATCATCACTCAAAACGCCACAACGGTATCTTTCACAAAACAACACGTTTTACAGACCCAGATAAAAACATCAAAATACTTCGCTGGCTTCGTAATTTCAAGGCATTAACGATACTGAACAAATGTGGAACCACGTCGATCAACGAGTAGGCCTGTGTTATGAAATCCTTCCTCTACGCACGCTTCAACAACGTAATGGACATTGTAGAATGCATGGCTCCAGCCAATCATACATATCAGTCATGAAGAGAATAAGTTATTTTCAGCACCTGTGTGTTCTGTCAATGGTGGCCACTCTAAATACTAGCACGTTATCATAAAAATAATAATGAGCTACAAAATCTGTTACGGCGTAAAGTCAAGCGCCGGCACGCCAGTTAGGAATGGAAGAGAAGAGACGGCTATGAGAAGATGTCAGCCAATCGCACGCTGACCGGACCTTCCTCCAGGACGACAACGCTACAGCAGCGACCCCATGTGAAGAGGACATAAGAGCCGCGACCGACTGGTGACGGCCCAGTTCAATAGCAGCTTAAAGATTCGCGATTTAGATACGGCGTCAATTCTGGTTTCTTCGCTTGTACTCTCTATGTAGCAGAGACTTGAGATTGTCTATACTGAAGAAGATTGATTATTTTGTATGTCACCCTTTGCATGCGACACATCTGTGTAATTGCCGAAATTGAGTAATGTATCTTTTCTTATTGTAATAAGACTCGTTAATACGACTAGTTTGATTGTTGTTCTAGCGAACAGGGTATGCAGGCTTCCTCGACACTACAAAAGCCGGCCAGTGTGGCCAAGCGGTTCTATGTGCTTCAGTCTGTAACCGCGAGACCGCTACGGCCGCAGGTTCGAATGCTGCCTCGGGCATGGATGTGTGTGATGTCCTTAGGTTAGTTAGGTTTAAGTATCTCTAAGTTCTAGGGGTCTGATGACCTCAGATGTTTAAGTCCCATAGTACTCAGAGCCATTTGAACCATTACAATATCAGTAACAAAAATGGATGATGTAGGCCAGAAATAGTAATGTGGGAAACAAAGAAAGGGATAATGCATCGGCGCTCTTACATTCAGTTAAGCGGGAGTTTCACGTGCACATAAGGGGAGAGGCAACACGCACTTGTGCTAATCCGAGACCCCGGTCGTAGCTTTGTGGCCGTCACTAGGGGATCACGTATAGCCCTGATTACAAGACACACGAACTCTGCCTTAACCGGGCCGCCGGTGCCGTCGCACTCTATAACATTTCTAATAACAGCGACAGAATGCCGTGATAGCTGCGGGCGGTACGTAATTCACACACGGAGTCGCAGCCAACATAAATCCCGAGGACGTGATGCCGCAGCCGGCTGCTCGCAGCGTCGTTGCTGCTTCTACGAAAGCCTGCGCAGATAACACCGGGTTCAACAAACAACACAAACTGGGCCACAAAATGGCTATGAGTGGAGACAAGTACAAAACATACAAATGTTGATGGTGTTAGAACAGCAACCACCCACAAATTTACTTTCAGTTCCTTTATTCAAAGCCGGCCAGGGTGGCCGAGCGGTTCTAGGCGCTACAGTCTGGAACCGCGCGAGCGATACGGTCGCAGGTTCGAATCCTGCCTCGGGCATGGATGTGTGTGAAGTCCTTAGGTTAGTTAGGTTTAATTAGTTCTAAGTTCTAGGGGACTGATGACCTTATAAGTTAAGTCCCATAGTGCTCAGAGCCATTTGAACCATTTTTGAACCTTTATTCAAAGGATACCGTTACCGGTTTCGAATCGTTGTGATTCATCCTTAGACGGTTTACACGCTTTCTTTATGACATGTGGTGTGTTTTTTACAGATTAATTGTCCTAAAAATATAAGTAATACATAATTATAAACACGCCACACACAGATGATTGCTCAAAAATGGTTCAAATGGCTCTGAGCACTATGTGACTTAACATCTATGGTCATCAGTCCCCTAGAACTTAGAACTACTTAAACGTAACTAACCTAAGGACATCACACAACACCCAGTCATCACGAGGCAGAGAAAATCCTCGACCCCGCCGGGAATCGAACCCGGGAACCCGGGCGTGGGAAGCAAGAACGCTACCGCACGACCTCGAGCTGCGGACACAGAGAGTTGCGTTACAGATTTTCGCTGCATGTGACTTACGGGAAACGTTGGTTTGGAGTGTTTGTTTTCATAACATTGGTCCAACAGATGTAAATGCATTCCCACTGCATTCTTATTGTTGCACACGTAAATTGTTCTCACTAAACACTTTATATTTGTCACTGAGAAAATTTCTACCACGCACCACATGTTTTGATACATACAAAGAGCTTACAAACATATGAGTATCACAGATGCTATGATATATCATAACATTTGACGATGATGTCCTATGTTTGGAAAGGATCATATATTCATTTACACAACTGTAATGCCTTTTACACTAGTACAGAGACATTGAATTTTTGAGTTGATAATGTTAAATTAGTTACAAAGTTTTCTTTAAGTGGACCTATGTGTAGATCAAGTAGCAAATTTATATGTTACTATAATTCTCATGATGCTAAATGTAATTAAATAATATACTATTTTACCTATACAGTTCTATTAGTGCACCTATCTGCAGATCAAGTAGCAAATTTATATGTTAGTATAATTCTCGTGATGCTAAATGTAATTGAATAATATACTATTTCACCTATACAGCTCTATATATAAATATATTTAAAAAACTTTATAATTAATTTGACACTATCAACTTAAAAATTCAATTCTCTGTACTAGTGTAAAAGGCATTACAGTTGTGTAAATGAATATATGATCCTTTCCAAATATAGGACATCATCGTCAAATGTTATGATATATCATAGCATCTGTGATACTCATATGTTTGTAAGCTCTTTGTATGTATCAAAACATGTGGTGCGTGGTAGAAATCTTCTCAGTGACAAATCTAAAGTGTTTAGTGAGAACAATTTACGTGTGCAACAATAAGAATGCAGTGGAAATGCATTTACATCTGTTGGACCAATGTTATGAAAACAAACACTCCTAACCGACGTTTCACGCAAACGAAAATCTGTAACGCAACAATTAATCTGTAAAAAACACGCCACATGTCATAAAGAAAATGTGTAAACCGTCTAACGATGAATCACAACGATTCGAAACCGGTAACGGTACCCTTTGAATAAAGGAACTGAAAGTAAATTTGTGGCCGGTTGTTGTCCTAACAGCATCAACATTTGTGTTCAAACAACAGCCGCGGTCTCCATCATCTCGTCATATGACAAAATTGCACAAAACATGCATTCACAGTTTGGTCAGAGCTGTTGAAGACATTTGCACAATATGCAACTTGATACCCATTGCATTATGTATTAAAAGCTTTCGCCATCTAATAGTAAATGTTGAGAACCTAATTCTTTCATGTCTTGAAAAAGTGTCAGACTATTTTCTGGCACACAGAGTGCGTAACCGAAACGAATTCCAGCTAAAACGCGGTAAAAGATGTTATTGGCCTTAGAATTGACTGAACCGACACGCTATCAACACCCTGGTTCATACCAAAGATGTATAATGAATGGTGCATACATCAGGTCCAAACCAATAGTTTCTTGGAAAATAGCTGTGGTGGTCCTCGCTTGTTGAGAGGAGCATAATAATAGTGCTAACACAGAAATATCAGGCTATAAATTTTTGCTGGAACCTCGAATGCTTTCTAGAAGAATACTACATTTTGTTCATAAGCGTTTACTTCAGCTTGGACCTTTTTCTTCTCATAATTTTATCGGCTTTTTCATAGAACTTGTTCTAAACCATTTCACTTCATTCCTCTAGGTTCTGTCAATCTTCTGTTAATACCCTCGTTATGGTTCTTAGGTACTTCTCGTGCAGCACATGAAATTATGCGATCCTGCTGTGTCATCTTTAGCTCTTTGCCTTTAGTGAGGTTGATGAAATTCGCAGGAATGGTGTTCTCTTTCTTATTGTGACCTTCCCCATCACTCTTACGAACTGACGCAGCTCTTTTCACTAGTTTCCAAAGACATTTATCATGCACTCTACTACCCCAAATAAAGCCCACTACTAAATGATTTCTTGGTGCACATTTGCAATGCCTGCTGACATATAAATGACTTACATCAGTAAGACGCAACTCCCTTTTTGAAACCTCCTTCACATCAACAATTCACTACAATACTTTCAGTAAATATCGACTACCTACTTTCCAAATCTGCATTCTACTTACACCAATGGCTCCATCACTTCATTGACAAAGAAACTACTTATTCTACAAGGGAAAACTCTGTGGTGGGACGCAATAATTACTACAATTACCATCTCAAACCCTACTCTCGTCCTTTTATTTATAGAATAGTTCAAATGGTTAAATGGCTCTGAGCACTATGAGACTCAACTGCTGAGGTCATTAGTCCCCTATAACTTAGAACTAGTTAAACCTAACTAACCTAAGGACGTCACAAACATCCATGCCCGAGGCAGGATTCGAACCTGCGACCGTAGTGGTCTTGCGGTTCCTGACTGCAGCGCCTTTAACCGCACGGCCACTTCGGCCGGCATTTATAGAATATAATTAAGTGTTCACTTTAGCACTTTTCGCACATTAAATACATATTGTTCGCGTTATTTCATTACTTTGAAATTATGCCCTTTGGGTAACATGCAGTTTAGTGCCTATCATAATACGCATCAGGTACGTAGCTGACAACAGTAAGTCCATTGCCAAACTATATTTGACCACATACGTGTTCTTAAACATTAAAGAGCCAAAGAAACTGCTACACTTGCCTAACATCGTCTAGGGCCCCAGTGAGTACGCAAAAGTGCCGCAAGACGACGTGGCATGGAATCGACTAATGTTTGAAGTAGTGCTGGAGGGAACTGACACCATGGATCCAGCAGGGCTGTCCATAAATCCGTAGAAGTACGAAAGGTGGAGATCTCTTCTGAACAGCACGTTGCAAGCCATCCCAGATGTGCCCAAGAATGTTAATGTCTGGCGAGTCTGGTAGCCAGCGGAAGTGTTTAAACTCAGAAGAGCCACTCTGTAGCAATTCTGGGCCTGTGCGTTGTCACATTGTCCTGCTGGAATTGCCAAAGTCCGTCGGAATGCGCAATGGACGTGAATGGATGCAGGTGATCAGACAGACGTGCGTGTCACCTGTCACAGTCACATCTACTGGTAGACGTATCAGGGGTCCCATATCACTCCAACTGCAAACGCCTCACACAATTACAGAGCCTCCACCAGCTTCGACAGTCCCCCGCTGACATGCCGGGTCCATGGATTCATGAGGTTGTCTCCATACCCGTACACGTCCATCCGCTCGATACAATTTGAAACGAGACTCGTCAGACCAGGCAACATGTTTCCAGTCATCAACAGTCCAGTGTCAGTGCTGAAGGGCCCAGGCGAGGCGTAAAGCTTTGTGTCGTGTAGTCGTCAATGGTACACCAGTGGTCCTTCGGCGCCGAAAGTCCATATCGATGATGTTTCGTTGATGGCCCAGCATTGAAATCTGCAGCTACTAGCGGAAGGCTTGCACTTCTGTCACGTTGAACGATTCTCTTCAGTCGTCGTTGGTCTCGTTCTTGCGAAATCTTTTCCCGACCGCAGCGATGTCGGAGACTTGATGTTTTATCGGATTCCTGATATTCATGGTGCATTCGTGAAATGGTCGTACGGGAAAATTCCCACTTCATCGCCACCACGGAGATGCTGTGTCCCATAAATAGTGCGTCGACTATAACACCACGTTCAATTTCACTTAAATCTTGATAACCTGTCATTGTAGAAGTAGTAACCAATGTAACAACTGCGCCAGACAGTTGTTGACTAATATAGGCGTTGCCGACCACAACGCCGTATTCTGCCTGTTTACGTATCTCTGTATTTGAATACGCATGCCCATTCCAGTTTCTTTGGGGCTTCAGTACAGTTCTTCCCATCTCTCTACTTGAATTCACTCACACTTGATCCTGACACCGACGTTTCATCCATGGTTGTCAATAAACTCTACTAACACAAAATAACGGAATGCCTGTGATCCCGCTTAGAGTTTAAAAACTAAACTAAACTCCTCCTTAACACGTCATGAAGGCCCAACGGTACCGACCGGCCGCCGTGTCATTCTCATCCCACAGGCGTCACTGGATGCGGGTATGGAGGGGTATGTGGTCAGCACACCTCTCTCCCGGCCGTATGTCAATTTCCGAGACAGGAGCCGCTACTTCTCTATCAAGTAGCTCCTCAATTTGCCTCACAAGGGCTGAGTGCACCCCGCTTGCCAACAGCGCTCGACAGACCGGATGGTCACCCATCCAAGCTTAGAATATTGTAACCTATAGTTTACATTAGCCTGTAGTTAAATCTGGCAATCGACGCTCTCGACGTTTTACTTTATATCTGGTGTTAAATAGCTCGTTTTTCTATTCAAACATTTCATCGACGTTGCATCACGTGAGCGACAAACACTTTAACTCAGTCAAGAAAAGCTGCTAAAGGTGATTGATTCGGATGTCTCCCTAAATTGTTACTGTTTATTGTTAAGCTGTTTCATGATTATTCTACACAGAAGGCCTATCTGACTAATTAAATGAGGCAAATGCTTTTGTCAACAAGTCCGTACTAAAGGACAAGTATCCATTTGCAACGGACAGTTCAATATAAAAAATGTTAATGGGCATTCCTTACCTATTCAGTTCATTCATACGAAATACTCTCTCTGAGTGTCGGGATCCATACCGAACCAACGACCATACAGTTAGAATACATAGGCTAACAAAATTAGTATACTAACAACCAAACTTAGAATTAAGCTATGTATACCAAGATATTATACACTGTCTCACATATCAGCGTGCTAGTGTATCTAAGCAAAGTCTATATAATACGCCACACAGTATAGCGCAATATAGTAGAAAAGATAATTTTCACCTTAACTCTCGGACATTACTAATAATTCTCGTTCCATACTGCCCTCTGCCACACTATTCTTCAATAGAATGCATTAGTGAACATGTTACAAAAATTTTCAGGGTCACTGAAGGCAAATTATTACTTTAACTAAAGTGAGACCCGACTCCTCGATATTTTAGGTTGCGAAGTCTGTGTATTGGCCCCAGAGCCCGAGACTTTGCTCTTCTCTGCATGAGGAAAAATATGGCCAATTAACGGTGTATCTCCTCTAGCATAACTAGATACGAGACCAATCATAAACTGTAACAAATTTAAGAATACAACTAAAATATAACTAAGAAATTTTAACTAAAAGTACCTTTGCTTATGGGAAAGACTTAAGTACAGATGTTATTTTCCCGATATAAAACAGGCTGTTTCTGCATTATGCGTTTTTATAGGGTAACTGCATAACGTTAGGTTACACTTTTAAGGTTAAACCTGCACTAACTCTATCAGTTCAGTAAACATTCCGATACGTTGCAAACCGTAATACAAAAGAAAAAAGTTTAAATGAAGAACAAAGTTCGTAATAGTTTTGCAGTTATTTCAGCTATTTATTAATAAGTAAAATTTCAAGTTTTAAGTAAATTTAAATTTGAAAGCAACTATTGCAGTTAACAGCGTACAACAGGGAAGATGAACTACTATAGTAACTGGACAGCGTTGTATTAAACTTTATATAATCAGTGCATAAAACAGACAGAAGTTATATTACCCTCAATACGGGTATACAATGAATTACGCCAGTTGAAGCATGCGGGAATAAGTCCCGCGGGCACGAGCCAGCGCGCTATAAACACAAGCATTTAATACTGCCTATTAAACGAGTGATTACATATTGCTACGCAACAGCGCAAAATGTTTAATTTAATACTGCAGCTTCCCACTATCTGAGATAAGGGATCTATTTACAGATTATTGTTAACAATCCTGGACCGCTTTGTTGAGTGGTAAGACTGCTGCGAACTTCGTACACATCTTCGCTATGCGCCATACCAGTGTCCTTAGTTTTCGGAACATTAACCAGAGCAGAGACCTAATCAGTACGACGTGTACTATTAGTGATTCCATCGCAGATACGGCCCGTCATTTTATCATCAGAGTCTGCTGTCACTAACATCAATTTCATTACTTGTTGTTACTCTTTCTTGTGTTATTTCATTATTTCGTTTGTATTCAGAAAACGTATCACGGTTACGTCAATCTGTTCACAAATTCACGATCTGGTTCTTCTTCTGAAACCTTCTGCTCATAGGAATCTATTCTTACCATCTCTACGAATTGTATATGAAGACAGTAACTGTTCTCGTCATAACAGAATACTGTTGATGACCGTGCAGCTTTTCCCTGGAATAAATGATGACTAACTGAAACCCTCAGCTGCCAACAGGTGTTGTTGATATATCTCTATGTGGACATCTGAAAATGTGTGTCCCGACCGGGACTCGAACCCGGGATCTCTTGCTTACATGGCAGACGCTCTATCCATCTGAGCCACCGGGAACACAGATGAATAGCGCGACTGCAGTGACTTATCCCTTGCACGCTTCCCGTGAGACTCACATTCCCAACTGTCCACAATTCTACATATGTAATGCACCTTATAGACATTTTCCCATTCACTCATTACTCGCGCACGCTTTGGCGATTCCCGTAAGAGTTTGGGCAACCCGTGCACATTTGCACAGACGAAGGTCAATGGCTGGGTAGCCTTTTAGATATATATATGAAGACAGTAACTGTTCTCGTCAGAACAGAATACTGTTGATGACCGTGCAGCTTTTCTCTGGAATAAATGATGACTCACTGAAACCCTCAGCTGCCGACAGGTGTTGTTGATATACCTCTATGTGGACATCTGAAGATGTGTGCCCCGACCGGGAAGCGTGCAAGGGATAAGTACCTGCAGTCGCGCTATTCATCTGTGTTCTCGTTGGCTCAGATGGACAGTCTGCCGCCGGCAGTGCTGCGAGGCGGTCACGCGCCAGAGCGCTGCGGGCGAGGCGCGCACGGTGTGTTTGTGTTTACTTCGGCAGCTGTAAGTGCCGTTTTCCTTCTCGACCACCATGGCGCACAACTATCGGAAGAAGACATTACGTTTCAACTTTTGTTCCGACTTCGCCCGAACCAAGGCCCTGGAGGTAGAACGATTTATACGCGATGAAGTTAAAATACCACCAACGGATCTAATTGGTATCCACTTGTCCATAGTTAGCAGTACCGTCTACGTCAAAGTAATCAACGATGCGGCGTGCGACAAGGTGTTTCAAGAGGCAAAACGTGGACTGCGCTTCTGTCATTCCGACGGCAACGTCGGACCCGTTACCGTTGATCACGCAGGTCTCGGCACACGGACGATAAGGATCTTCGAACTGCCGTTCGAACTACCTGCAGACGTCGTCATCGAGGCGCTCCGTCCCTATGGCAACGTTCTGGAACATGTAGCCGAACGATGGGTCCAACTTCAGACCTATCCAGTTTTAAACGGTGTTAGACAGGTCCGTATCAAGTTGCAGAAACACGTGCCTTCCTATCTACGTATCGGAGGCTGCCGTGCCATTATAATGTACGACGGCCAACCTCGGACCTGTTCCGGTTGCGGGAAAGAAGGTCACCTACGGTCTGAATGCATTCAACGACGTGTCGCGCAGCTCCCGTTGTCGGAAGCGTCCGTCACACCCACGATGACCGCCCTACCGGTCACTTACGCAGCGGCTCTTGCCACGTCTACAGTTTCGTCCAGTCCGTCGCCCGGTCCTTCCGATCGACACGTCCAACCGTCCCAGTCACCAACGGACGGTGCAGACGTCCCACCTGACAACCTTGCCGCCGAACAGGCTCCCGCACCGGACGCTGAGGAGACCAGTACATCTTCACAACACCTGTTTGACAATTTCATTGTACCCACCGACGCCTTCGAACCAGGTCGACGCTCCTCCTTGCCGTCGTCCGACACTGAGGAACACGTGCGCAAACAACGCTCGCCACGTAGGCGCAAACGCCGTCGCCGTTCACCCACGGGCTCTGAGAGCGTTGCCACCCGCGACGACGAAGGCGACACCCAAGCAGCCGACATTTCCACGCAGAGGTCGGCGGACAACTTTCACGATGAACAAGACGTTTCGCAGCACGGGGCCACTATGGAGGTCGCCACGCACAATGTAACGATCGGTGCGCCGGTTGAGACGCCTGTCTCCCCGCCGACAACTCCAGATCTCTCTCACCACGACGCAATTCCCATGGACATTGGACAGACCCACGGCACAGGAGCATGGGCCGACGACATTGAGGAAGGTACGCCCCCTCCTCCGGATGAGTTGCCTCCGCCGGACGAGGCTGCCTGTTAACATCAAAAGCGAGGCATTGCAGCTGATGGGACGGGACTTCCTGTCGGTGCCCTCCTCTTACTTCCCTTGGTGATGGTAGATGCGCGTCCACCACCACTGAAACAAACATACCGGTTTGCCACACTGAACATCAACATGATCGGCACTGCACCCAAGCTGCAACTCCTATGTGACATGCTTCGGGCCTCTGACGTCGACGTCGCCCTTCTTCAGGAAGTACGCTTTGCCACACTACCACCAGTCTACGGCTACGACTCATACACGTCCACATGTGATCAATCAGGGCGTGGCGTGGCTTTCTACATACGCGAAGGAATCCCACTCACGGACACGACAATCCTTCCTTGTGGAAGAGGCATGGCTGTTACCATCTTCGACACGCGCGTCATCAATATCTACGCTCCGTCTGGCTCCACGAACCGTCGGCAGCGGTCCACTTTCTTCGGACATGACGTGGCGCCCCTGTTTTCTGGACGCTATGATCGCCTTATCATGGGAGGCGATTTCAACTGTGTCCTCCATCCGCAGGACCAAGTGCCTGGTTATTCGCCATGCCCGGCGCTGCTCACCTTAATCGAAGATTTTTATCTTGTGGACATTTGGGAGAAAATTCATGGCAATACCCCCGGTTTTACCCACTATACAGCACATTCTGCGTGCAGACTGGGCCCGTTTTATGTCTCTGCTCACCTCGGCAATGAAGTCGCCCAAGGTGAACGATGGCCCCTTGCATTTTCGGACCATTGCGCCGTCATTTGGTCCCTGGCTCTGCCACCTCAGTCAGTGTGGCGCTGCAGAGGTTACTGGAAGCTTAATACCTCCCTCCTTAATGATCCACACTGCCGACAATGTATTGCCACTACATGGGCGTCTTGCGAAAGACGCCTTCCGCAGTACACATCCACGTTCCATTGGTGGCTCAAATGTGCCAAACCTGCGATCAGAAAGGCCTTCATACAATGTGGCAAGGAAGCAGCAGCATGGCATCGAGACACCACAAATTTTCACTACGCCGTCCTCCGTGAGCTCGATGCGCTCCCTCCGTCACCTGACACCCACAGGGAACGACAACGTACTAAAGCTCGTCTTCTCTCTCTTCAACGTGCACGACTACATGGTGTCGTGGTGCGTTCCCGACGACAAGGCCTCCTCCACGACGAAACCCCATCCACAATCCATGCCGCATCCGACCATAGTCGTCGACGTCGGCTTTTCGTCCCCACCATCGCAACCTCCGATGGTGTTCACCACACAACACAGGCGGCAGTCGTGTCCGCCTTTGCTGAACATTATCACCAATTTTATGATGATGAACCGATGGCGACGCCCATTCCTGATGATCTCCGTCCTGCCCCTGATCGGACCCTCACCGTAGCGGAGTCAACGTCCATGATGTCTGCAATCACCGCAGAAGAGGTGGTAGATGCGATCAACAAAGGGGCCAAGAACAAATCACCCGGACCAGATGGTCTCCCAGTGGAGTTTTACCGGGCGTTCACCACGTTAATGCTTCCTCGCTGGACGGAAATGATTCAGGAACTCTTTACTCCGTCCTTCCCAATTCCACCTGAATTCGTCACTGGCATTCTTCTACCTGTGCCTAAACCGAAGGGAGGGTCTCATGTCTCTGCATATCGCCCTCTTACACCACTGAATGCAGACTATAAAATCTATGCACGCCTCATAGCAGCGCGCATACGCACCGTCTTACCTACGGTCCTTTCACCTGAGCAGACTGCACGTGGTTGTGGGGCCACCTTACAAACAGCCCTAGGAGAATGCCGTGACCTCATTGCACTGGCGTCGGTTTGTCGCCTTCGTGCAGCACTGGTATCCGTCGATTTCACGAGTGCCTTTGATCCCGTTCGACACCCATTCCTCCTCATGGTGGCGACTCGTATGGGGTTCCCATTGCTTTTTGTCGATGCCATTCGCCGGTTACTACTTCCCGCGGTCTCGATGGTACAAGTCAATGGGAGGCTTGTAGGATCGATTCCTATACGCCGCTCTGTGCGTCAAGGATGCCCTATGTCTACTTTACTATATGCCATTGCACTTGAGCCCCTCATCACTGGACTTACCTCTAGACTGCAGGGCCTCACTTTGCGTGACCACACCTTTCACTGTAGGGCTTATGCGGACGATCTCCTCCTTCTCACCTGCTCCTCCACGGAACTCAATGACGCCATCCAATGGATCCACCAGTATGGACGTCTTTCTGGTGGCATTCTTAATGTCCGTAAATCGACTATGATGCACATTGGGCGCGGCCTCCCGGCTATGGTGCCGACCCCACTCCCAGTCAGTGCCACCCTTCGTTACTTGGGTATCGACTTTACGAGCTCCACACACCGCACAGTGGCCCTGCCTTACCGGCGGCTTTTGCAGTCGATTCGGCACCATGTCCGCGGTCAAGTGCACCGTAACTTAAACCAACTCCAACGTGTGTCCTATGTCAACATCTATGTCGCCCCTAAACTGGTACACGTCGCCCAGATCCTCCCAATGCCGTTACTCCTTGGCCGCCGCATCCAATCAGCCTTTGGATATTTCGTGTCAGCAGGGGCACTTTTCAAAGTCCGCTACAACACTCTAACACTGCCTCCTGCAAGAGGTGGCCTCGGACTCATCAACGTGCGGGCACGTTCTTCTGCACTCTTTGTCCACACTCTGTTGCGGCACTGGCAGGGGCCGGTCCCGTCCTTAACACGCAGTCTCTTAGATATCCTCCGACCAGCTTCTCTCGATCCACCGATCAATGTGGCACCTACACTCCTGGAAATGGAAAAAAGAACACATTGACACCGGTGTGTCAGACACACCATACTTGCTCCGGACACTGCGAGAGGGCTGTACAAGCAATGATCACACGCACGGCACAGCGGACACACCAGGAACCGCGGTGTTGGCCGTCGAATGGCGCTAGCTGCGCAGCAATTGTGCACCGCCGCCGTCAGTGTCAGTCAGTTAGCCGTGGCATACGGAGCTCCATCGCAGTCTTTAACACTGGTAGCATGCCGCGACAGCGTGGACGTGAACCGTATGTGCAGTTGACGGACTTTGAGCGAGGGCGTATAGTGGGCATGCGGGAGGCCGGGTGGACGTACCGCCGAATTGCTCAACACGTGGGGCGTGAGGTCTCCACAGTACATCGATGTTGTCGCCAGTTGTCGGCGGAAGGTGCACGTGCCCGTCGACCTGGGACCGGACCGCAGCGACGCACGGATGCACGCCAAGACCGTAGGATCCTACGCAGTGCCGTAGGGGACCGCACCGCCACTTCCCAGCAAATTAGGGACACTCTTGCTCCTGGGGTATCGGCGAGGACCATTCGCAACCGTCTCCATGAAGCTGGGCTACGGTCCCGCACACCGTTACGCCGTCTTCCGCTCACGCCCCAACATCGTGCAGCCCGCCTCCAGTGGTGTCGCGACAGGCGTGAATGGAGGGACGAATGGAGACGTGTCGTCTTCAGCGATGAGAGTCGCTTCTGCCTTGGTGCCAATGATGGTCGTATGCGTGTTTGGCGCCGTGCAGGTGAGCGCCACAATCAGGACTGCATACGACCGAGGCACACAGGGCCAACACCCAGCATCATGGTGTGGGGAGCGATCTCCTACACTGGCCGTACACCACTGGTGATCGTCGAGGGGACACTGAATACTGCACGGTACATCCAAACCGTCATCGAACCCATCGTTCTACCATTCCTAGACCGGCAAGGGAACTTGCTGTTCCAACAGGACAATGCACGTCCGCATGTATCCCGTGCCACCCAACGTGCTCTAGAAGGTGTAAGTCAACTACCCTGGCCAGCAAGATCTCCGGATCTGTCCCCCATTGAGCATGTTTGGGACTGGATGAAGCGTCGTCTCACGCGGTCTGCACGTCCAGCACGAACGCTGGTCCAACTGAGGCGCCAGGTGGAAATGGCATGGCAAGCCGTTCCACAGGACTACATCCAGCATCTCTACGATCGTCTCCATGGGAGAATAGCAGCCTGCATTGCTGCGAAAGGTGGATATACACTGTACTAGTGCCGACATTGTGCATGCTCTGTTGCCTGTGTCTATGTGCCTGTGGTTCTGTCAGTGTGATCATGTGATGTATCTGACCCCAGGAATGTGTCAATAAAGTTTCCCCTTCCTGGGACAATGAATTCACGGTGTTCTTATTTCAATTTCCAGGAGTATAGTACAGTACAGGATGTAGCTAAAATAACTGTGCTATGAGACGTACTGAAATAACACTTTTATTCAAAGACAGTAATTACACTGAAGTCATTGCAACTCCTGATCATCCTCTCGACATTAACAAAGGCGGGACATGGTTCGTAATGATGTGTATGGTCACAAAGGACGGCAGTGCATTCTCTGCAACGTGCTCCCATACTGGCCACAAGGTTGGTAAAGAGAGGCTCTTGTGGTAGGGCGTCCCATTCCTCCAGTAGCGCCGTTGCCGACTGTTACGTAGTTGGTCACTGGCGCTTGTAAACGTGATGAAATCCGTCTCCTCAACGATCCCACATGTGTTCAAAGGCATTTAAGTCGGGGAAACGGGCAGGCCAGTCCATTCCTCAAATGTCCTATCATTCCAAGAGCTTATCCACCAGCGCTCTTCAGTGCCGCCCATAAAAATGAAGTCAGGGCCCAACGCACCCAGGAAACGGCGCATAAGGGGAAGGCGTAAAGTGTCACAATAGTTTCCAGTTTGAGTGTGCTTAGGTGGTCCGCAAGCTCGTCCATCATTATGTCTCCCCACACCATAACACACTGACCACCAAAAGGATCATATTCGAAAATGGTTCTGCTTGCATTACATGTTCCCACCTGTCGCCATATGAAGGTACGTTCAGCATTGTCGAACATGATCGATGAATTACCTGCCACGTTTTCTCTATGTCCATGGTACATTCGCCCCATACGAAGAGTTGAGACGAGTGGAGTTCTTTCTACATTCCAGACTTTTTTTCATTTTTGTTACGTATAGCCTATTGGTGTCTCAGTGATTAGCATACTCAACGGCAATTTAGGGGCTAAATGCGTGTTGACCACCATCTGAAATAGTGGCCGCAATTGCAAGTGATCCGCTTGCAGTTTCTTTGTTTCGCCTATACTTTCGGACGCTCCTAGGAAATAATTTCACACATAACTCTGTCATATGCATTGCGTTGTACGGCCATCAGTTTCGGAAGATTCATATGAACAAATGTATCCATTTCGTCGACATAAAAGTATTTTTCTTGTTGTAAACTGCGATCGAAAATGTTGTTCGCAGATCTATTCACCTCAGTCATTGTCAATTTTCCCATTGCTTTCTTAGTGCTTGCCTAAACTATGCTCTCAGTCGAAACTAATATCTCATTAAAAACGTTTGCTGTGAACCGAATGTATTTTGATTCGTATCACGCATAGGATGTAGGATGTTTCCTGTCTTGTAGTCTGTGTATTTTTCCCAAAGAACTTTTGAGTTGGTTTGGAAGGACATTGGCAGTATGGTTACAAATTACAACGTGCGTATTATCTGTGGTTGAACAGCACCCGCGGCATCAGCAATGGAGTGACTCTTGGTGTGTCGTTCCCAAGAAGATTTAGTTCTTGGCAATCTTCTGGGCAATTGACACATACTTCACTGTTCATTATTCCCAGTTCTTGCAAGGATATCGGTCCACCCACATTGCAAGTAAAGGCATTCTGTGTTATTTGAGGGAATAGTGCACACTATATTGTTGGGTCCCTGCGTCCTCTAAATAAGTTGGTTCACATCAATATTGTCGTGTCGGCTACCGTGGGAGTCAGCACCAACACAAACATGGAAGGAGAGAAGTTGCGATGACCGATAGAAGGAATACAAAATTATCTGTACATCAAACTTTCTAATTAATAGGAGACTTTACCTCTAAAAAGAAAAGAAACATAACTTTTTGTTATGAGGTGGTTTGAGGTGCTTGTTGTCCCTCCTACATGCAATTAAATTTGTACAATATTACAATTACCAGAATGCAGGCAAAGTATAATCTGCCTATTACACAGTACTGATGCTCTCAAAGCCTGCAACCGAACTACAGCGCCTTCTTGACGCCGTTTCGCGGCGCTGCGCTGGTCGGTGTGCAGCCGATGCCTTAGGACTGCAAAAATACAGTGTCCTACCGCAACAAAGAGAGATATGCATCACATTAGAACTCAAGGAGCCTTCACGGATGCCACAAATTCCGAGACATCGTGCTTCTAACGGGCTCTTTACGAACTAGTGGCCCCCAGTGGAGGATAATTGAACAGTCAAGCATTACACACCTCTCTTATGAAGCCTGTACTATAGAAACTGCCACGTGGGCCTTTATACACGAAACGGCGGGATATTTAAGATACTGCGAAGCACAGTTCACAATAAGATCCTCCACGATTTCTAAGTTTAACCACTCAGTCGTGACCATGAGGCCATCCACGATTATTCATCACAAAGCTTGTAATGTACACAGTAACGCAGTGAGAATAGCCCCACTTACCAGCACCGTTGTGGGACATGTCGCTGTAGTATGCCGTAAGCATTATTCATCTAATCCAACCATGTCTAAACCCACTTATTTTCCAGTTCTGGATAAAACTTTCGTTGATCAATCAAAGGAGCTTTCTATGGAATTGTACAAGGATTTACTTTCCAGTATGAGATGAACTAACTGTACAACGTATTGCACCTCTGGTATTGGACTGCCTTCAGCCAATCCATTACGCGATCTTGTAAAGCGAGGGGACACTACGCCTAGTTGTGAGCTTTGTGCCCCCTGTGATATTAGATACGTTACCTTTCGTAACATTATAATCGAAATAATTTTACAGCCCCCACCGGTGAATCCCATTTATAGTCGCTCTCAGCAACACTTGCGAGAATTTTGGTGTGTATCGTTCTCATGGAAACCGAATTTTTAGCAATTGGACTATCTCTTTTCTACCACCTTTCGGAGACAAGGACGAGTCCATACTGTTGTAGCCAAGGTGTATCTTCCCCTCAAACTGTATCTCACTTTTTAGTTTCGACGCAAGTATTTATTCGCCCGCCATCTAGCACATTCGAGACGCCTCTCTTGGCGCGCACGCTCCGCGTCTCTTTGAGTAACAATAGCTAAAACTGGCTGCCGCTCATGTCCCTGATTTCTGATGCTCTGCTCGATCAAATACCACATACCTCTGAAATCACACGTCATATTTACATGAGGATAGCAACAATAATTTGCGAAGTTTAAACAGCAACTTAAGGTATTACGTAACATGATTCTCAGAAATGATAGTGGACTGGGAAATAAGATATCACTGACACGTCTCATGTTCTTGTGCACGTGCCTCCGAGGGTTTCTTAATTAGTGCACTATTTTGTAATAACTGTCATGTGAGTCGTTTCAACAAACGTGTTTATTCCATTCAGATTAGCAGCAGCTCTTGTGTTTTCGGTGTATAAGGCCGTACGCGTGGCATAATTCCATTGAGTCAAATACAAATAGCAACATTCATTTCGTATGTAGCTTCAGACAGTTGTTGATCGTGAAATTTCAAATTCCAGTGAACATTAGAGAACAGACATCAGACGATATTTTCAAGTATGGATCTGTAGTGGTCGTCACAAAGTATTACTCCACTGTCAAATCAATTATGCCGCGCAAACAACAAGATGATCTGTCTATCCACACCTCAAGAACGGCAAAAAAGGCATCACGGTACTCAGAAACAGGTGTGCAACGGGAAGCAAGACTGGAAAACGGTCAAATACATTCTGCCTGAAACAGACAAGCAGCAGGATGAAAGACGGGAAACTGCTCGAGTACGCGATGTTCAAGCCCTTTTGTCTGAAACAGTGCAGCACTGAGAAGGAAGACTGGATACCTTAAGATTACGCACCGCTCGACCCCACAGGACATTGTGCACTGATTTACATCCTGGTGCATTCTATTAAGATGTTAATTATAATAAATATTCGACAAAAGCTTTCTTTTTAGAAAAATAGAGGCATTGTCTGTGTACTGCTGTGCCCTCCAATTTAAAAACGAAACAGCAAGAATGTGCTTTGCAGATGGAAAAATGAAACTGCCAGAGTTAAGATTCAATATACCAAACGTTATCAACGTCGGTATCAGGCGACACATGTCAGTCTAAACATTTCTTGGGTAACATATATAAATTATAATCTTGTTTCCAAATAGCATTGTTCAGCCCAACAAACATTGTGCGTGGGAATCAGCCGTTAACATTCGAAGTGCAACTGCAAATTTATCATCATGGAGGATCACTACTACCACTGTCGAAAGTAAATCATAAATAAACTTATTTCATGGGATACATTGATTAACTGACCAATCAACCATGTCAATTCAATAAGGGCACAAAACTTGAAACTGTTTCAGAAATTCATTGCTTGTATGACGGTTTGCAGTACCTGATGTTATTTTGACAAGAGTCAGATTGATATCATTGCCAAATCAAACTGAGTAATTTACAGATGAGTGAGAAAACAAACAAGATATTCTTAACATGCGTTACTATCCACATCGATTGCACTGGAGAACAGCAGTTTGTTCTTCTTAGGTCTGTGAGCTGTTTCTGACTAACTTTTGGCCCCCAAATCGAAAAAAATGGCACCTTTTTTTGATCACATCAGCTTTTAAAGATACTGGTTACCTTCTCTTTGTCTGAAAAGTCATATAAATATACACATAAAGAAAACTAAAGGTAAAACGTACCAAATATATTGTTCACAGACATAATTTTATTCACACAAAGGATATATATATATATATATATATATATATATATATATATATATATATATATATATATATATATATAGCTACTGAATTTAAATTGCGTTCATACAAACTGTAAAGTTTCTTTACCAAATGATCAACATACATATTACTTGAAACAGTCTTCTCTAATTACAAATATTTAACAAACTGTTTCATGAGACTAAATTTTAGAAGCAAAGATGGAAACATAATGCCGTTTCTGTCGAAAAATGGCTGATGTCGAATGTCTGCATCACCAAGTTTCCGCTCAGATATTGGCGACAAAATAGACTGCACCCCATTGCTTCTCACGACCTTTGCTGTCCTATATACATAGACCAAAGTGATACTTTGTATGTCCGTGTTGCTGGACAAGTAAGAAGCAGACCATTTTCAGGTCAACACAGATGACCCACTGATGCAAGTGACTTTGCCACAATTCAGTGACATTCTTTACGTCTTCACATGCTTGCAGCAGACAAACTGAATGGCCTTTTGGGACAGCACCAAATTAATTCCCATTGTGGAGGAGGACACATTTCAAGCTTCGTTTTGAGCTAGAGGTGAACAGTCACCATTCGCACCTCTTTCATCAAACCACGTCCGTTATGGCAATGTACAAAAACATCATGACTTCGAAATTAGTGCAGAAACTTGCCTACTCTTGATAGTAAGGAAGTTACCTTAGCAACTTTTTCAAGCACGTTTTTCTCCCCCAATCTTGATGCTAACAGTTATGTTATAATCTCATACTGCTCAAATCACTTACGAATGGAATGATCTACAGTAGCAAAATCTTCGTTGTCGGGGCCAATTGTAACTTCATCGGACTCGCATTTCTATCTTTGAAAAGTGGCACCAAGATTTCAGCTGAATAAGGCACTCGAACGTATAGCTGATGGTAAACTAGGATACTCTATTTTATTCTTGTTTTCTTGTTGCTTCCTGACGTTTTCACAAAAGTAACAATCATTTTAGCGGCCACTGTCATCTTGCCACATCACATGAATACTGAAGGAAAGTTTATTACGTGTACCCTTCGTCCACATCCCAAAACTCTCGACACACTACTTGTGCTCTTTCTGAGATGCCCGTGATTGATCTTTATCACCAATTTTCACTTTAACATAGGCAAAACAGGCTTACCTCACAAATATACTGATGTTTGTAATTTGACTGGCGATAGTAAAACTACCACACGTAAAACAAAATGAATCTGTGCTGCTTAATCCTTACGATGCGAGCTATCACATGCAGACATAAGGAGAGATCTCAAATTATAAATAAATAAAAATTGAACACTGTTAACCTTGCATATAAATAAGAACCCAGTACCCACGTCGGAATGTGCTTTACTACGTCTGAGCGACACACAGTGTTTCGCTACAGTATATCAACCGTAACTGAATTGGTCTAGTCAATACTAACATGTCGTCGGCCTACTATGGCGTCGTTTATCCCTCACCTCGCCGGTCGGATAAGGTTTATGTCAGCTAACAGGAGAACACAAGTGCTTACAGTCCTCCACGCTCGATCCCGTGGAGAGTAATCATATTCACATAAGGTGCAGAGAAAGAATTTAACGTGAAAGCAAAAAAAAAGCTAGTTTTGAAATCAGGAAGCCTATTTACCTCTAAAACAGCTCAGAAATAGACCTCAACAGAATCTGTGTTAACAATTATTCCCCAGTGTGGTTGCTTCGTGAAAACTCTGAAAATCATATTTTCAAATGTTGACAGTTATACCATCAATACATAACCGATACGTATGCTGAAATCGAAAGCGAACGACTCCTCCATATTCGATGGGATCAACCTCAGTTTGCGCTCCTAACAGTACATTCATTTCTGTGATGCAGTTGTTAACGATGCAATGTGAATTCCAATGAACTGGGATACATAGTCATACTACCGGCCACATTTACAGAGAGTCCAAGTCACTTGCGTAAATACGCTCAAGATGCGACCGATATACGTTCGTTCATAGATCTGCCCAAATTTTCTTTACTAGTCACATGTAATCCTACATCGGATAAAATAATAGAAGTTTTGTTTACTTCGGATCGTCATGACATTTCCGTGCTAGCGAACAAACAATATTTAGGATCTTTAATGGATTTCATTGTGAAGCACCATTTTTTGAGAAGACACGGTAATATATGTATTCCATTAAATCTCAGAATACAGGACTGCCACATGCACACACTCTGAACTGGATGACCGAAAAAGTCACATTACCTCAAATTGATCAAGTGTCGCTGGAAACTTCAGAAGCCGGCATTTATCCAGACTAACTTTAAGTCGTCACCAAAAGGATGATTCATGGTCCATGGGTTTTCCCATCGACAACTGACCACAAAGAGGTGAAGGGAGTAAAGCTGTGATGGAAGGTAACGAGTCATGCTTAAACAGGTCAGTGGGTAGAGCACGTGCCAGCAAAACGCAAAGGTCCCAGTTTTCAGTCGCCAGCCGGCACACTGTTTTAATCTGTTAGGAAGTTTCAGTAACAACACGCCATGCACGGTTCATCAGAATTTTACGAAACTATGCCCAAGGGACTTTCTTGCCATGACTATCATTGTTAGTGACATATATCCACTCAATCTTTGACGATCAGATTAAGATGGTGGCAACTGAATAAATTTAAAATTATGAAACGATGATGTTGAAGTCGATAATCGTTGGGTTGGACCATATTCACCATTGCTCTAGAAAGCGTAAAACGTAGACATCAATGTCGAATATTGTTATTCGGCGAAAAAGTTAAACATATTTGCAAGCGTGTCAACAAAAGAGACGATATGGCAGTTATTGGAGTGGGAAGAGTGGGAAATGCAACTGCATCTGTCAATAAAATAAACGAATATGAACTGGGGCGTAACATTAATTCTTTGTGCCTTGAGTAATGATGGAACAGTATGACGTATTTCATCATTTCCAGTCTAAGAACTACATCGAACAGTTAGTTGTAATGGCTGTGTACCTTGAAAATGGACAGCTTTTTTACTCCACAACAGAAAATTCACGTGCGAGAGCATCGTCACCTTCGCCAATATGGTCACCTTCATCTCTGTCCTTCTGCAGACATTACATATTTCCTAAAACGCAACTTTACTCTAACGAATGCGTCAGCGAACAAGTTTCGACGTCGCAAACAAGGTAAAGCAGTGGCAGGGAGTCCCAACTGATACTCTATGACAGCAATTCAGAGTGGCCTGGTCCGTTACCTCACTTCTACCCAACATGTGTCGAAGGGGTTGCCTAAACTTAGGAGCTAGAGCAGCCGACAGGCTGAATTAGTGTCGAAATTTGTGAGTGTACATTTATAGCGTGCTCAACAAACGTGAATCGGTAGCACTAAGTGTGTTGCCGAACTAGGGGGTCGCAGAAGGACCATTTGCTGTTTTATTGACGCACATGTTAATGTTGCAGTCCCGTGTGATCAGGCCACAAGAGGCCAGAAAAGAACAGGGCTAAAAAAGCATAACTACCATTTGTTGCTTCGGATCACGTTGAAACATCGTCGAATGATTGGAAACGGTACCTAGTGGTTCCAACCTGTACAGGAGAGTATAAATTACGGTGTTGCTGGAACCTAAAGGGTTGCAATCACACTCAGTAGGGATGCAGCCCCACAATATCCTTAGAGATGGACTCGAACGTACGAGGGTGTCAGCAGTGTCAAAGGTGGTCAAGAGTATCTTCCTATTGCTCATCGCACTGCATACCGTCGCTTTTTGACCACAGAATGTCTGGGAATCAACGCTCCAGGGAAAGGGGAGTGTCCCCTTGACACCCTTTTTCCCACATCGTGAGACTTTTCGTGTCGATTCTGAGAGACGCTGTATCTGAAATGTTTTCCTTGGCCACCCATAAAAAAACAGCTTGAATTCAACGCAGGGTATTGTGGTTCTGAATTAACCGAGAAACATGACGCAGCTGACCACGGCACTGGAGTCGACATGGCTCCATATCACTGTTGGTACGCCACGCCGGGTAACCGTGTGGTCTAGGGCGCCTTGTCACCGTTCGCGCGGCTCCCCCTGTCGGAGGTTCGAGTCCTCCCTTTGGCATGGGTGTGTGTGTTGATCTTAGCATAAGTCAGTTTAAGTTAGATTAAGTAGTGTGTAAGATTAGGGACTAATGACCACAGTAGTTTTGTCCCATAAGAACTTACAACAGATTTCTAATATTTCCTGGACTCGGGTAGGCGCACTGGCCACGGATCGAATACGCCCGAGGAATTAACGACGAGAGCTGGTATGCCAGCCAGCCCGGATGTGGTTTATCGGCGGTTTTCCGCATCCTCTAGGGGAATACCGGGCTGGTCCCCACGTTCCGCCTCAGTTACACGACTCGCAGACATTTGAAACCGTTCGCGCTATTTCATGGCTTACGCTACACGCTTACGCTCCTCGGGTAAACTAATTCAGTCCCGGGGGGTTCGGGGTGGCGAAAGGATCCGGCTACCCTCTGACACTAACACCGCCAAATCCGTAGTAACAAGGCCGATCCCGCGTTGAAGCGGGACAAAGGCCCGGAGAAAATAGTGATGAAATGAATAAATAAGGGGAATTGGTGCAACTGCTGCTGGAATGTAAATAGTTACCTTACAGACATATTTCTTAAGACAGTGTATTTTACAATAGAAACCTTCGAGCAGTACCTAAGAATAGGTCGCACTGCCGTCCTACAGGCTGAAGCTCCAAAGAAACTGATATAGCCACGTGTATTGAAATACATACACATATAAACAGACAGAATACGGCGCTGTGGTCGGTAACACCTATATAAGACAACAGGTGTCTGGCGAAATTGTTAGATCGGTTTGGTTATCAAGGGTTAAGTGAGTCTGAACGTGGTGTTATAGTCGGTGCATGAGAGATGGGACACAGTATCTCCGAGGTAGCAACGGAGTGGGGATTTTCCCGTACGACCATTTCACGACTGTACCATGAATATCAGGAATCCTGCAAAACATAAAATCAATGACATCGGTGGGGCCGGAAAAAGATTTCGCAAGAACGGGACCAACGACAACTGAAGAAAATCGTTCCACGTGATAGAAGTGCAGCGCTTCCGCATATTGCTGCAGATTTCAATGGTGGGCCACCAACAAGTGTCAGCGAGCGAACCATTCAACGAAACATCATCGATATGGGCTTTCGGAGCCCAAAAGGCCCAGACGTGTAACCCTGATGACTGCACGACACAAAGCTTTACGTATCGCCTGAGCCTGTCAACACCAAAATTGGACTGTTGATGACTGGAGACATCTTGCCTGGTCGGACGAGACTCGTTTCAAATTGTATCGAGTGGATGGACGTGTACGGTTGTGGAGACAACCTCATGAATCCATGGACCCTGCATGTCAGTGGGGGACTGTCAAAGCTGGTGGAGACTCCGTAAATGTGTAAGGTGTGTGCATTTCGAGTGATAAGGGACCCCCGATACGTCTACGACTCTGACAGGTGACGCGTACGTAAGCATCGTGTCTGATCATCTGCATCCATTCACGTCCATTGCGCGTTCTGACGGACTTAGGCAATTCCAACAGGACAATACGGTAACCCACACGTCCCGAATAGTTACAGAGTAGCACTAGGAACACTCACCTGAGTTTAAACACTTCCGATGGATACCAAACGCCCCAGATATGAACATTATTGAGCAAATCTGGGATGCCCTGCAACTTGCTGTTCAGAAGAGATCTCCTTCCCACGTACTCTTACGGATTTATGGCCAGGCCCGCAGGATGCATGGTGTCAGTTCCCTCCAGCACTACAGAAGATATTAGTTGAGTCCATGCCACGTCATGTTGTGGCACTTTTGCGTGTTGGCGGGGACCCTACACGATATTGGCAGGAGTACCAGTTTGTTTGGCTCTTCAGTATATGCAGTCTCATTTACAGATGACCCATACTTTTCCTAAAATTCTTCCAATATATCTGATGCACCCATTTGCCCTTCCTACCAGAACCCTCTAGCGTTACGCCTAGATATTCAAACGACGTGACTGCGTCAAGCAGAATGCTACTAATGCTGTATCCAAAAATTTCGGTTTTTTTCCTACTCATCGGCATTAACATACCTTTTTCTACATTCAAAGCTAGCTGCCATTCATTACACCAACTAGAAATTTTTTCTAAGTCATCTTGTATCGTCCTAGAGTCACTCAAACTTGATGCCTTACCGTACACCACAGCATCATCAGCGAACAAACACAGAATGTTGCCACCCTCTCCGCCAAACCGTTTACGTGTACAGGGTATAATAGCGGTGCTATCATCCTTCTATGGGGCGCTCCTGACGAACCCTTTGTGGCGGGGCGGGGTTGGTGTGCTGCGTTGCGATTTGATTATTTATGTTGACCTACCTCAGTAGAAGGTCCATTCACCACCCGTTGCTCTGCATTCGTAGGTACTATGTAGACGATGAGAAAATCAGCATTGAAGAAAACCACCATCCATTCTTACGATCACAATGTCCGCGTAACTCAAGTAACGAGATAAACCTGTAAATCTCTATTAATAACGGGTAAAGCGGGTGCTTCCTCCCTTCATCGAAAATGTTTGTTTGTAGATACTGATATTTTATTACGGTCCTTTTCATTTATGGTGTCACCAAGCCCACATTTA